>NC_068357.1:20450096-20510096 GCF_020536995.1 Dreissena polymorpha
AACATTTTACACTTTAACAATTGTAAAAAACATATATTAAAATGTTGCATTTTAAAACTTCTTGTTACAAATGAGCTGAATATTCAACACGTGCCAACATTTCTGGTGATGAATAAAATGGCTGTCATTCCCTTCCATATTTGACTAACCATTTTCTTGAAAATAACACATTAAATTTTTTCCCAAAATCTTTAAGATGCTTAACTGATTTCAAGTATGTGAGTCTGCCTGCATAACTTTCTGATCGAGGCTGTGTTTTGTTCTGGTGAATTGATAATTAAACGAAGAAATGATCCTTGGAAATTTCTCGTTACTTTATCAAATATCACAGACTGTAACTTTGTCATGATGTTTTCTATGGGATATAGCAGGTGTACAGCTTCGAAGTACTGTAGAGGGAATGATGTTTATAAACACAGTTCATGTGGACATTGGGAATAATGCCCTACATTTGACCCCAAACCACTGACCTGTGTTCCTAGATCAAATGGCAAGGTTTCCCTCAGTGATCAAAGGTAAAAGGGGTTATACAGCTTGTCCCAACTGAAACTTAATCACTCATCTAGCTTTAGAATAACCTGCGCAAATGTGCTCCAGATGAGAAAGCATTTCATGTTCAAGCCCCTGGTTTAAATTGTTATGTCCCACTAACAGGGCAAACATCAAACATGGGATCTCAAGATTAGGTATGGTGGCATATAGCAGTCGGACTTTCCGCTTGTCAGCCCGTCTTTCTGTCTGTTCGTTATTTCGTTCTGGAGTTTTACCTAAACGCTTTCAGATATTTACCTGATTTTTTGGAATGAGAGTCTACCTGCATGACTTACAGATCAAGTTTCGCATCCTTTCCATTGATTTTCGGCACAGTTATGGACTAAGATATTCACCTGATTTGTGTGTGTGAGTTTTTGTGTATTACAAAAACAACATGGAGGCTAACATTTTATTATGACGTAGCTGTAGATTACAACGCACTAAATACATAGAATATTTTACATCCCTCTTTCTCTAATTTAACTGGCCTAAAAAAATAATATGAAAATTACCTATTGATGTCCTATAAATATCTCTATTTTTCTAAAAAGTCTTTACACAGCAATACAATTGTCTCTCCTTTTTTAATATTATTATTATTATTATTTTATGTTTTGTGTGTGCGTTTTTTAACTGGTGAACTAAAAACTATTAACATAAAACTAAACTGACTAGGAAAATGGTAAGGACTAGTGTCCCTAGTGCCCACTGGGAATAATTATGACCCTAAGCACTATCTGGCAAACACATGTATACAGCTGAAATATGTTTAAGAACCTATGGGGGCCCTTTTTGCCACAATGGGGATTATTATGCCCCTTAACACCATGTGACACCACTTATATGGTTCTAGCATTAAATGATGTTATGTGAACCAAACAATAATTTAACTTTTACAAGTCAAGTTTGTCAGGTTTGATCACTGATCTTCCCGAGCGAGTAACATATGGCGTCATGTTGCACGTTGTTTGCTGCTCAATGCGCTTTCTTGGGTGTTGTACGTTTGCCTGCTGGCTCAGTCTTGCCAGTGCTGGAGTCCTAATCAGATGAGTTGGATAAAGGAATATCGTCCCGGATCAGGGAAGTCGTTAGCCATCTCTGGAACAACTCTAAGATTTTTCCGGTTTCGTTTGTATATATGGTGCCACACGTTACCATGTACGAGCGTGGTCTTGTCACAGCTAACACAACACCAGCTTCCAATGTTTGGTTCCACCAGACATCCTCACATTGGCTCTTTCCTGCAGGGGTTTTAAGTCTTTCGCCCCCTTTCTGCGATCATGTATATCTGTATATCTTCTTGTTTGTTTCTGTGTGTCAAAATGTGCTTTGACATGATACGGGTCTCTTGTGCGAGGCTTCAGGAGCTCACATGATGTTGGAAGGATGTTTCTTGGCCGTCTACCCATTAGTAGCTGAGCTGTGGCACATTTATTTCTGCTAATGGCGTTGTCCGGTAATAAAACAGTGCCAGGCTCTTATCGTTGCTTTTTTCCACAGTTTCTTTACATTCTGGATACCACGTTCAGCCTCACCGTTTGAAGATTGAAAGTGAGGGCTGGAAGTGAAGTGCTGGATGTCGTAGTTCTTGCAGAAGTTTCAAACTCCTGTGAACTAACTGAGGACCATTGTCAGAACGAAATGAGCGCGGAATTCCATGGCACGAAAATATGCCTTACAACGCTTAAACGACAACATTGGTAGTTTTATTGTTGAAGTCAACAACGTCAATGTACTTCGAATAGTAATCAACTGTCAGCAGATACTTTTTGACTGAAATTCAATTAAGTCACAACCCACCATGTTATATGGGAGGTCTGGGGTCAAAGTTGGTCTAAGCGGTTCAGCTTTCTGTTGGTTTTGATGTTCGGCACATTTACTTCAGTCCTTACTATCATTTCAATGTCCGAGTTCATCCCAGGCCAGAAACATTGCTTCTCTAGCCCGCTGTTTACACTTTACTATTCCTAAATGTGAAGTGTGGATTAATTTCAACATGTCTTTGCGGAGACTAGGTGGGATAACTATTCTCATGCCTTTGTATATGACACCATCTGAGACTGAAATGTTGGTCCCGAGAATCCCAGTATTCAGTTTTTTCCACCGGGCTTCGTTTCTCGTATCAGGCCATCCACTCATAATTATTTCACCAAGTGTGCAAAGTTCTGTATCTGTGTAGTTCTTAATTTCGGAATATCATGACGGCGATACCGATATAATTTTCAACATGTCATCTGGAAAGTGCTCTTGCTCTGCACTGTTTGGTAAATATGCACGAACAGAGCATCAGATATTTTCCATTTCTTTCACCCTACGGTACCGAATCTTCAGGTCATACCACTGCAACTTCATCAACATCTTCTGAAGTCTCATTGGCGCAGACAGCAGTGGTTTCATGAATATCTGCTCCAGTGGATTGTGGTCGATGAAAACAATGACTTTTTTCCCTAAAACGAAGTAATGGAATTTACTTATACTGTACACTATGGAGAGCTTTTTTTTAAAGCTGTGCGTATCTTTTCTCTGTCTCATTTAACGCTCGAGAAGCGTACGCAATCACCCTGCCTTCCTGTAGCAGTACGCTCCAAGGCCATCTTTGATAGCATCACACTCTATCTCAATGTTCTTGTTTACATCGTAAAATGCTAGTACTGGTGGAGTGCTGCAGAGATTTTTCAGTTCAGTAAACTTTGTTCTTGTTCATGGTTCCATTCAAAAGTGTGTCGGATTTTAGTAGGGCTCGAAGTGGTGCATCCACCTGACTCATATTTGGAATAAATTTGGCCAAATACTGCACTAGACCTAATACTCTCTGTACACCTTCCTTATTTTCGGGCGCAGTCATCTCTACAATGGCCTTTACTTTTGCCGAGTCTGCTTGTGGGCCGTTTTGCGTCAATATATGTCCCATGTAAGATACACTGCGTTGCCTAATCTTGCACTTGTCATAGTTTAATTTTAAGTTGTACTATGTGGCACGATCAATGACCTGTTTTAGTTTTTTGTCTTGGTCTTCGACATTCTTTCCTGCAATGAGAATATCGTCTATGATTACAAAAGCACCCTGTATGCCGTCAAGCATTTTATCCATGAGTCTTTGATAGATTTCAAGTGCAGATTTCACTCTAAAGGGTTATCTCAACTAGCGATACCTGCCAAGAGGGGAATTGAACGTTGTTAAGTATGATGACGGGGTGTCTAGTTTAATATGCAAGAACCCTGATTTTGCATCAAGTACAGAAAACACTTTTGCCTCCGGTATGCTTGCTATTACATCATCAATGTTCCTCATCTGGTGTTCTCTTTTAATAGCCTTATTTATGTCTTTGGGATCGATGCACAATCTGACCTTGTCATTTTTCAGCGACACCACCATAGAGCTGACCCATTTGTTGTCCTCCATTTCTCTCAGTTTTTCTATCACACGAGGTTTTATGGACGCTGCTACCCTACGTAGGGCATGGATCACAATTTCAGCACTTTCATCCACTTTGATCGAGTAGTGTCCAGGTAGTGTACCAGTTGTTTTTATGAGTTCTGGGAAGTCACGAGCCAATTCTTCTTTGCTTTGCTCGTCAATGTTGTTTATCCTCTACACTAGTTCAAGCTCTTCAGCCATGTTTCCACTTAGGATGTTTTCCTGTGACAAGTTGACGATTACTTTGTCACCACTTTTGACAGAAAGAAAATCGATCCCACCGGTTTATTTGATGGTTGGTGTATGATTTTAGTGTTTTTGATGAGCGATGCAGTTGAATATTGTTTCTGATATTGTCATATGCTGCTTTAACCAAATGTATCTATTCGGAATGTCATCTCTTTGTCACGCACGTCTAGTTTTACAAGCCATTTATCATCGACAATGTTCACACTCTCATCTATTTCGGAGGCCGTGTGTATGTGGAAAAGTTCTTCATCGCTGCTTTCTTCCTCAGTGCTGCCGTATGCATATTCTTCTTTTTGTGTATCTTGTTTACATTGTTGCGTCTTAATTTGCTTAGATTAAACCAGTGATTTTTCTGTTTACAATAGTGATATGTGGCCCCGTATGCTGGGCATTTTCCGATCCCATGGTTTTTGCCACACCACATTGTCACATTTGTCACTTTTTGTCTGTACACCTTTCATTACAATTTCTTTTGTCCCTTTCCGCCTTTCTTATCCTTAAGGCTTCTAGTTTGTTTTGCAGACGCTGACTTTTTTTTTGACACTCAGAACCTCATGACCCCTCATCAGTTTTAATTGGTTTTGTGAGAGTTCATATTGTTGGCCTATGTCTATGGCCTTATCTATGGTGAGCTTTTCACCTTGGTCTAGCAGTCTTTCGTGGACCTTCGGATGCTTTACCCCATTGATAATGAGATCAACTAAAATGTCATCTGGTTTGTCATATTCACAATCCATTATGAGAAGCCGAAGATCTTTGACAAAATTGTCGAATGTGTCACCTTCTGATTGTTTCCTTTGACAAAAAAATCCGTCTAGGCGAAAAGTGTTGTCCCTGATTAGCTTGTGCGGCTCTACATGCTAATCTAGGAGAAGACTTAGTTCAGTATTCATTAAGCACTGTTATCTCAGAATGAGACTCAAAGTAAGTCTTCCTGCAGTCTGTTACAGCGTTTAACAAGGTCATACAAGGTGAGCCTTGTTCTGGGAAAACAGGGCTTAACTCATGTTAAGTGCCATCCATAGATTAGCCCGTGTAGTATGCACTCATACTAATCGGGGATTATACTTTCAACTTTTGAGGAAAGTTTTGTTTAAAGGGATTTTCTTCTAAACTAAAATAAAGTCTTGGCAGAAAGTGCTGTCTCAGAATAGCCAGTTAGGACGACGCTATACGCATGCATTAAGCTCAGTTTTCACTGAACAGGGCTGTAGTTAAGTCCGCTTCCAGTTTGTTGTAGAGGGTTAATTAGAAAGTATGATGAGAATGAGTAAATGCTATGGTATAACAAGCAATATGATTAAAATGTGGTAATTGAGACAAAGATGTACATGTAAACGCAAATTGAAAACAATTGTTAAAGGCTCATAAACACTCAAAATCAAGGAATATTTTAGTACAATATTTCGGAAAATTCAGTAACCACATAAAAATTATGTGTTTCTTGTAGCAATAGCCAAATTTTTTAACTCTATATGGGGTCTGGTAACATAGATTTAACGAGATTAAAAATTTGTGTATTTGTGTATTTTTATTTGTGTATGTGACCATATATTCCATGTGAATTTTCTCCGCCGATAGCCGAACATTTACGAGCGAACCCGAGACAGGCTTCGGGCATCGTCGGAAGCACGATGCAGTTCTCATGAATAAGTCCCTCTTCCGACACTTCCTGAAGCCAGTCTCTCATTTGCTTGTAAATGTTTGGATGTCGCGGCAATAGATTTACATGAAATATATTGTGAAACAAAAAATAAAACGAGCATTTTTAAATTAATTGTAAATGTTATATTGAACTGTAAGAAAGAAAACAAATATATTGATTTTTCCTTTACTTATACCGATAAATAATAAAAGAAAAACAATTAACATTTGAAGATATATCTGCAAAAGAGACGCAAACGCATTCTTTTCAATGGTGTCAATGTTATCATTGTGGATCTAGAGCGTTTAATGGTATGCCTGTATCATCACGTGCCGGCCATGGGTAGATAAGATTATCACGATAAGATGCGTCATCTTTCTCACTTAACTGAAATATCGGTTGCTGAATCGATGGGAATTTGCGATGACACGAATCTTTGTCAATTGATATATCTTTGATGTGTAGCACACTCTCTGTACGTCGATAATCCAAACTGAGTAGGATAATTCAAACTAAAGAAAAAATGGCGACAGAAATAAAGACTCCAGTCATTTCTTTCTAAGAACACTTTTATTTAAGATAAGTTGTTACATAAAAAACGTTTCTTTTTTTATAACATGTTATTTGCCGGATACAATGCGCTAATAAAACCATAACAATTAAAAACAATTACGTCGAAATAAAATGAATATATTTGAAAATCTGGAAAAAAAGTAAATGAAATCGTCGAAAGGTTTAGGCCAAAAACAATTATAATAGAATGTTTTTAATGTTTTAATGCTTGGACTTATGTATTAACCTTTCATATATGTATGTTGAAAAATTGATTGGCGTAAATGCCATAAACGCAATACATTCGTATTTTTTGGGGACAAGAATATACAAATTGGATAATGACCTAACTAGTGTATGGATAATTTCAAACTAACATTAGGAAGTCGATGGATAATGACCAAACTGCAAGATGTCTTTATGTAAAGATGTATGTAAAATGAGCACTCTTGTAAAATATTTCGAGATTTATTTAATTGCTGACAACAAAAGCATTTTAGCACATTGTTAAACAATCATCTTAAAACAGAAAAAAGATTTTGTTTTCTTTTCAGGTTGAACAGAAGATAATGGAAAATTACAGATGTTATTATTGTACAGAGTCCTTTAAATGCCTGAAAGAAATACTAATCCATAACACAACTAACCATTACGTAGAAAAATAAAAAAATAGAGAACTTACCTTAGATGAAACAACCGGGATATTAGGTTATCGGACACAAATATATGCTGATAACTCTACAAAACATAGATGAACAACATCAGCAACTCACTATTGAAAATGGCGTTATCAAAGTGATAGAAAAAGTTAATCAAAGTGTCTGCCCATCGCCAGAAGAATTGAAATCGCAGAAGAACAGGCCAAAATACCTTTGCGTGTATTGTAGTAACGATTAACAATATATATTTTATAAAACTGTATTCAAATGTTGAAAATAAATAAGCATTTTCATACGAATGCCTCTATCAGTCTGGTCCTTCCACGTTCCAAAACAATTTAAAGGAGCGAATCGACGGTATTTCCCTATATAATGAAATATCAAATATTCAACATTACAAAAAGTGTAAATTTTATTAACATAAAATCGGAAGGAATAATACGTAATTGATGAAATCGGAAAGAAAAATAGTTTAAAAGTCCACAAATAGTATTTCCACCGAGGATTCAATAAGGTTCAAAGTCATTCCATATAGAACTCGCAAGCTTTCTCACTCTGGATCAGCAGACGATTTATTTCATAAATCAATCTCTGGGTTAATGGTCGCCATCTTTCGAACTACTTTCAAAAGTACAACAACAACAATAACAGTAGAAGACAATTTTAATTGCGAAAAGTTGAAAAATTGAGTACATGTGTCACAGTTGTTGAGTGAAATAGTGTTATTTTCAACTGTGTATGAAGCATGTGAACTGGTAGTGGAATAACCGAATTGTTGGTGGAAATGGAATTTAGAAATATATCTAATAGTAATAATTCATCATCGTGTAGAATAATCATCAGCATCATATCTGTGGAACATTGCACTATTAAAAAAACAAGTATTTCATAGATATGGTGCTTTTGACATAGTTCACTAACCATCAAGACTGAAATGATTCATGCACACAGGTAAAGTAAATAATTGAATTTGTGCAGAATGTTTATTTTTTACAAATTATTATTTAATTTGACCAATTTATATTAGATTGATTGCACCGAAACTCAAAGTCTAAAGCTTAGTAAGACACTTAAGCCAGTTTTCTGAGAAGAAACAATACTTGTTTAGAGTATAGCAGGCTCATGCGGCCTCTGGTTTATTTATTTGGCCTCGGCCTTTAACCTGGGTCGCTTTGATTTCAGGTGTTTAGCCCCCATATCAACAAGGCTCTCGACCCTATATGTAGTTATTCATATTGTTTAAAGATTTTGAGAACCCTCACTCGGTGCCAGTGGGGATAAAACAGGGACCTTCTTATAGCTAGATTAATGCATCAAATATGCCAGCAACACTTTATAATCAATAACTTTATAATTGATGATTCTGTTCTTAAAACTACATTACTCATTTACCAAAACAATGTGAAAAACATTTTTATGCCCCAAAAGGAGGGCATATAGTGATCGCACTGTCCGTCTGTGTATCCATCACACTTTGCATTTAGGTTTCGAAAAAATGCTCATAACTTCTATGTCGCTTCAGATGTAACATTCATATTTGGTATGCATGTGTATATGGACAAGGCCTTCCCATACACACACAAATTTTGACCCCTTTGACCTTGAACTTAGGGTCGGCTTTTAGGTTTTGAAAAATGCTCATAACTTCTATTAAAGCGTTTATCGGGGGCGTATGTCATCCTACGGAGACAGCTCTTGTTTTTGCTACTGTCCTCTGCACAAACCATGATATATCTGCGTATATGCCTCCAACCAAATCAGTAAAACTATTTGTCACTTAATTACAGTTAACTTATTGCATGTTAACTTTTCAACAATATATATATACATGTATATATAATTATATATAACAGATCTTGAAAAAAACTCACATCAAACTTCAAATTGTTTTAGTAAATTATAGGCTTTAATTGGTATTGTGACATTGACACCACTCATGCATGCGACTAAACAATTATACAACTATGGAGCACATTATTTATGAGAAATTCCAATACATCAACATATCGTCTCAGATTTAAGGCAGATAATCTAGTGCTTTTTTGCTGCCATTTTTACTATTACACATTTTTTCATTTTATGTTATGATGCATTGATCTTGTTTCTAAATTAACCAAGCAATCATGTTAAACTTTTGAAGAAAGATGTTGTCTGATAAATATAGAAAATATAATCACTACAAAGTGAACAAAATTCAGTTGAATACTGTGACCAACAAAGATTTGCCGAAGAGCAATTCAGATCATGATTTAAAATAAATACAAGTAATATGAAAGTCTGCCTATTGGATCCCAGTTAAGACTTATTTGTCAAATCTGCACATTAATTTTCCCTTAGCCATGTAGAATTGGGGACTAAATACCATCAAGTCATGTAAAAAGGAGCAGGGTATAGCACGCTGCTATTTATCTCTTGAGCTTTCACATGAATTTTACGGGTAATTTTCATACAACAAATGATATTATGTAGTGTAATGATAAAGCATTATGAGCACAAATTATATCTCTTACTAGTGGTGCAAAAATCATTTAAGTGTCACATTTTAAAAGAAAATTTATATAAAAAGGTATTATTAATTGTTAAACGTTATTAAAGGTTATTTCAATTCACTAAAGCATTTAATTACAAGAACAAGTGCATTTTATGTCCATTACAATACATGTAACAGTATTGGCATTGTATTTATCTGCATTTGATGTGCATTTAATACACTTAAAAATGCAGACAAGACACACTTCTAACAGAAACAAATGTATTTTTTTCTGCATTTTTCCAGCATTAATACTCTTCAAGTGTATTTTTTATCATCCCAAATACACTTTACCAGGAAAAAGGTATGTTAAAATGCATTTTTAGTTTGTTTTAAGTATATTTTCAAATGCATTAAGACACTCTTTTCTTTTGCAAAAAATGTTGAACAAAAACTTGAAAATATTTAATATACTAAAGTGTAGTGATAATTAAAGTTTTGTATGAGCATCAAAAACAGAGTCAAATTCATACCAGTGCCTATTTAGTAGCAGTAGGCCTTATATGGTCTACTTGTGGTAGAAATAATGCATTTTGTATAATACAACATACATAAATTAAAAAATATAGCTGCCCATACAGTTCAATACAATGTTCAATTAACTACACTATGCAAAGTTGAAATATGACATCAAGCTTGGAATAATCTTTTCAATAATGAATAATATGCTGTTTTAATTTATAAGTGAAATAGACACTTGCATATAAAAACTGATTTTAAATCAAAACTAAATGTTTAATTTGATTTTTAGCTCAACTGGCCAAAGGTCCTGTGTCCATCGTGCATCCATGCATAAACTTTTCCTTTAAACATCTTCTCCTAAACTACTGGTCCAATTCTGATGAAATTTCTTATGAATGTTCCTGGGGTGTACCTCTTTCAAATTTGTTCAAATTATGCCCCTGGGGTCAAATTTGACTCTGCCCTGGGGGTCACAAAATTGAAAATTTGCTTAAATAAGGCCTATTTTGTGAAAACTTTCAAAATCTCCCGTCCATAACCATTGGGCCTAGGGCTATCAAATTTGGTATGTAGAGACATCTAATAGTCCTCTACCAATTTGTTCAAATTATACCCCTGGGGTCAAATTTGACCCTGCCCCGGGGGTCACAAAATTGAACATATGCTTATATAGGGTATATTTTGTAAAAACTTTACAAATCTTCTCGTCCATAACCATTGGGCCTAGGGCTACCAAATTTGGTATGTAGTGGCATCTTATAGTCCTCTACCAAATTTGTTCAAATTATGCCCCTGGGGTCAAGTTTGACCCTGCCCCGAGGGTCACAAAATTGAACATATGCTTATATAAGGCCTATTTTGTGAAATCTTCAAAAAATTTCTTGTCAATAACAATCCGGCCTAGGGCTATCAAATTTGGTATAAAGTGACATCTAATAGTCCTCTACCAAATTTGTTCAAATTTAATCCCTAGGGTCAAATTTGACCCTGCCCCGGGGGTCACAAAATTGAACATATGCTTATATAATGCCTATTTTGTGATAACTTAAAAAAAAATCTTGTCCATAACCATTAGGCCTAGGGCTACACAATTTGGTATGTAGTGACATTGTATAGTCCTCTACTTAGTTTGTTCAAATTATGCCCCAGGGGTCAAATTTGACCCTGCCCTGGGGGCCACAAAATCAATTATATGCTTATATAGTGCCTATTTTGTGAAAATTTTAAAACTCTTCTTGTCCTTAACCATAAGGCATAGGGCTACCAAATTTGGTATGTAGTGACATGTTATAGTTCTCCACCAAGTTTGTTCAAATTATGCCCCTTGGGTCAAATTTGACCCTGCCCGGGGTCACAAAACTGAACATACGCTTATATGGGGCCTATTTTGTGAAAACTTTAAAAATCTTGTTGTCCATAACCATTGGGCCCTGGGCTACCAAATTTGGTATGTAGTGACATCTAATAAACCTCTACCAAATTTGTTCAAATAATGCCTCTGGGGTCAACTTTGACCCTGCCCCGGGGGGTCACAAAATTGAATAAACGCTTTGAAAGCGCCTTTTTTGTGAAATCTTTAAAAATCTTCTTGTCGAAAACCATTTGGACTATGGCTACCAAATTTGGTATGCAGTAACATCTTATAGTCCTCTACCAAGTTTGTTCAAATTATGTCCTTTGGGTCAAATTTGATCCTGACCCGCATGTCACAAAATTGAACATTATATACGCTTATATCTTGCTTATTTTGTGAAAACTTTAAAAATATTCTTGTCCTAAACTCTAGGACCTAGGGCTACCACATTTTGTATGTAGTGAGATATAGTAGTCCTCTACAAAGTTTTCTCAAATTATGCCCCTGGGGTTAAATTTGACCCAGCCCAGAAGGTCACAAAAGTGTACATGTGCTTAAATAGGGCCTATATTTAAGTATTTGCACATGCAGAGAAATTTGTTTCAGCCTTTTTTTCAGCAGTGGAGTGGTACAGGGCCATCATGGCCCTCTTGTTTAAATACTCAAAAAATGAAACCGTGTTCATGCTTGCATGAACACAGTTTATAAATGCTGTCAGAATTATAAAATATGCAATTACTATAAATACAAATGCCAGGGAAAAGTGCTTTTTGTACTAAAAAATTCGAATGAATATTACAATAATACATTTTGAATACTTTAGTATGTAATTAACAGTTTTTGTCTGAGAAAATCACTAAATTTTATATATTTATTCAAATTCACATAAATCATATTTCAAAAACACATCATTACTTCAAATCCTTTCACACAATACTGAAAAAAATGCACAGTTTCTGATTGTTATTGATTCTTTATTAATTTATACATGTACCATTTTTTAATCTTGATGCATCCTCAATTGTATAATGCACATCTTAATCTGTTTTAACAATTATAATATAAAGATTAAGGCTGACTCAGTAAAATAATAATCCATGATTTCTGCAGTACTTGCAGACAAAATAGGAATACTGCTGTGATATTATCTATCTATCTAATGGGATATTAATTTGGCTTTAATAGAAAAAAATCAAAGCATACACATGTATAATATGTGTATGTATATATTAGTTAAACTTAAATTGATTGACCATCGATAAAAGATATTATAATATATGTATGTATATATATATATCCTTGTAAAACTAAAAATTAAATATGTATGTTTCTATTACATCATTTAGGACTTTTATTTTCAGACAAAGTAGAGTGAAGCTTAAAACAGTATCCAATTGTAACAGTCAATTTTGGGAAAATCAACCTTATAATTATTTTCTGTGTTGGCCAATGTCATAATTGGTATAAAATGTATATTGAACTGGAAGTTTTCTTTATTTTAAATGATAACATTTGCTTGGTCAGCCATAATTGTCACAATCAAGTGGTCTTTTTACACTGTAGTTTCCTCACTGACTATTGGTTTGTTCTGAGAATGAGCCACACAAAGTATCGTTGGGGAGATGAGTTGTCAATTTTATGTTTATCAGTCTTTCATAATCCAGTATACCTATAAAAAGGGAATTTGTAACTAATAATCACACAATATACACAATTAAAATTGTATGCATTTAGATTTATTTAGTACTGCACAATAATCATTTTCCAAAAATATGTAGCAACATTACATTATATAATGCTGCAATACTAAAGTAATTTACTAATTAAAGGTCGCTGATGTGTAATGGATGTGGTGTCCACCTAATGATCTGGAGGTCACTGGTTTGATCCCCAGTGTGGGAGCATTCTTAAGAAATCTCCAAGAGACACCCAAGTACTGGTTCTAGGTCCAGGAAACGAACTCAAGAGCATTTCACATACATGTACGTAGTTAGTACTTTAAATTTAATCGAACTAAAAAAGGGTTAAAACTAACAACTGAAACCCTTATTAATACATTTTATTTTTAATCAAGCAAATGTGCAAATTCATTTAAAATAATGAGTAAAATTTAAAAATTCTACTTTAAAGTAATCATGATAATTTAGATCATTTTCAGAATATTTTATGATGATAATGATACAATTATATATTCCCTAAATGATAAAAAATAAAACATGTAATGTTAATTTATGAAAAAAAACGTTTTAATTTTATCAATATCATGGTAATTACAACTAGATACAGGCAATTAGATCAGAAACGTGCATTAATTATATTAACCCATTCATGCCTAGCGTCCTGAAAAAAAGGACATTGCAAACAGCGTAGACCCAGATGAGACGCCGCATAATGCGGCGTCTCATCTGGGTCTGCGCTGTTTGCTTAAAGAAATTTCTGTAAGAAATATTCAAAATATAGAAATAAATATACCAGACACCCCTACTTTTTGAAATAAATTGATCCAATTTAGAAGGATGGGAGAGTCCACTGGGCATAAATGGGTTAATGAACAACCCAGACATTTGTAGTGATTTATGGTCACTATTTGATTAACGTTCTATACATGACCTGTCATAAAAGGTATTTTTTAGCCAGTACTACAATCGGCAATGATAGTCTGTATTGCATACATATTCCAACGTCTATTATCGATTCGCTTCCTCAAACTGAACAAATATTTAATGTTTACATCGCGAAACGTAATGCATCCAGTTTCACTTTCGGTTTGGTTGGTTTTGTAAACACCGTAATTTCATCTTAAAAATTGGATGATAGGGTGATTAAATAATAATGGAAAAGTAAATCACTTGGATAATAGGTCAAAATGCAACACAAATGAACGTTAATAGTGCTCTTAATATCAAAGTTTCGGTAAAAAGTTTGGCGCTAGTTCAACGCGCATGTATACAGCCTCATAACAATAGACTGACAACCTTTTGGGTAGTAAAGTAGTAATACAAGGCAATATGGCGACCGTTAGCCACGAGGCCTATCTTACGGAGGAATCCGAGATAGCCGATGTATCACGATTGAAGCTTTCTATGCTATAATACCGTTAAGTCGTTTATCGTCAGTGAGCATGCGCTTAGCGGGGTACTGTACAATAAACTCGTGAATATTTTACTAATACTTCAATTTCCCCGCGCCGGCGAAAAGGGTCACGGGGGAAACTTTTTATTATTATTAAAATACATAATGTACAGAAGATTTTTAATATCTATACCTGTGTATTGAGAAATCATTTAATATGTTCTTTTCAAGGTGTAATATATATATATATATATATATATATATATATATATATATATATATATATATATATTTATTTATTTATTTATTTATATATATATATATATAAACATTTCGGAAAGTAAAATGCTATACTAGCCGTCAATATGCTTCTTAAATATGTGTGTACCATTCGATACAATCTTTCTGATATAATGTATAATGAATCAGATCAGTAATGCCTCAAATAATATTCGAAACCTCTAATATGGTGACAAAAACATGAATCAGCAGGGCAAGTGCCACTTTAACCTGCAGCTTCGACTCCCTTTAAATCAAGTGATTATAATAATAAGTAGGGACATTTTTAAATTTCTATGATTTTCATGCTATCCAAAATGATATGGAACTCGTGTTATGGCATCTCTGTGTACGTAGAATGCAAATTTCGCATTCTTATTTAGCTTCTAATCTCAATTGTATATATATGAAAGTTCCGCTGAAATTGATTTCACTAATAACAAATAAATGAATGTTGGTGTTCGTTGAAAGTATTTTTATATTCCATTATACACATCGTGTGTGTTTTTGGTTATAAATTGTTGTTTTCAAAGAATGATATCCAACATGTCTTTGGAAAACATGTTCAATATATCGCAGTTTGTGCATTATCCATTTTGAGTTTGGTTATTATCCACAGAAATGTTCATATCAGTTTGGATTTATCCATAAACTTTTATACCCGTCCTGCAAACACATGATTTTAACACAGAAACACACTAGGTGTTAAAAGTAAAATTTTAAAGGACATTCATGATATTATTTGGCATATCTCTGTTTTGTTCACTCTTTTGTCAATTAACGTGTAAATAATTCAACACATAGGTCGCAATTCATGAAAATTAGCATTTTCCGAAGACAAACGTATCGCTTTTTACTAGAAAACTATTAAATTATTGCAAAACTCAAAACGCATGTGTGTGTAAGACATTCATTATCACATATGTAGAACAATTACGTCCTTATAGTTACTAAATTAAAAGAACTGATAAAATAATGACCTACCTTTCAGTTCAGCTTCTGTCGTCTTTTTTTCCTTTACTTTGAATTATCCAAATCAGTTTGGATTATCGACGTACAGGGGGTGTAGCAGGGTACATAAAATGTATAATCCTAGTTGTACAATTTAAAAACACGCACGTACAAAACATATTTCTTGAGTTTACAAATGACGTGTTTTATAAGCTATGCACTATGTGGTATGCCGCATAATATTCTAAATTTGAGTATGCAGGGCACCGACACAAGTAAATTCTACATCTAAAAATGGTTCTTTACGCCCCGCCTACTCGGTGAAAACACTGATAAACTCCACCTTTTCATCTCAATTCATCCCTGACATTGACTGCGCATTTTTTTATTTTAATTTTACTTTATACAAAATCACCTCTAAAAGACTGAGCATGCGTAGAAATTAATCCATATAAGGAATGAAATACGCAATACATCCGTAAAAACCGTTAGAAAAAGTTGAATATAGATGAATTCGGATGAAGCGCGGTGAAAACTGATTAATCCATAAAAAACGGCTGAATGAAGGTTATTTTTTAGGGATTCTTAAGAGATTAACCCCACTGTACAGCAACTGCTCAGCACATAAGACAACTGTCTGTTGAAAGGCTCTTCCGTATCAAAGTCCAGTGATGTTGGGGACATGGCTGTTCCGTGTCTGTTGATCGCATCATGAAGGGCATTTTAGCTGACACTAACAAGGGAGAGAACTCTAGATCTGCATCAGCAGTGAGTTGTCGCCCTTAAATTGCTGTTTAAATTATTGAGCGTACAAAAACAAGGGAGAGAACTAAAGATCTGCACCAGCAGTGAGTAGTTGCCCTTTAGTTGTTGTCTAAGTATGTTTTGTCTAAAATTTGTGTTACATGTTGGTTTACTTTTAAAATGCTGTCTTATTGGTAATTCAAACAGATTTTAATTATCAAAGATCTATAAAGGAATGGTATACAATTGTGTTTTGACAACTTAAGGAACACATTAATGTTTAATTTTTATCTCCCATTTATTGAAACAGTGATGTGGGGGACATGGCTGTTCCTTGTCTATTGATCGCATCATGAAGGGCATTTTAGCTGACACTTACAAGGGAGAGAACTCTAGATCTGCATCAGCAGTGAGTTGTCGCCCTTAAATTGCTGTTAAAAATATTGAGCGTACAAAAACAAGGGAGAGAACTAAAGATCTGCACCAGCAGTGAGTTGTTGCCCTTTAGTTGTTGTCTAAGTATGTCTTGTCTACAATTTGTGTTACATGTTGATTTACTTTTAAAATGTTGTCTTATTGGTAATTCAAACAGATTTTAATTATCAAAGATATGTTAAGGAATGGTACAAAATTGTGTGTGTTTTGACAACTTAAGGAACACATTAATGTTTAATTTTTATCCCCTATTTATTGAAACAGTGATGTGGGGGACATGGCTGTTCCTTGTCTGTTGATCGCATCATGAAGGGCATTTTAGCTGACACTAACAAGGGAGAGAACTCTAGATCGGCATCAGCAGTGAGTTGTCGCCCTTAAATTGCTGTTAAAAATATTGAGCGTACAAAAACAAGGGAGAGAACTAAAGATCTGCACCAGCAGTGAGTTGTTGCCCTTTAGTTGTTGTCTAAGTATGTCTTGTCTACAATTTGTGTTACATGTTGATTTACTTTTAAAATGTTGTCTTATTGGTAATTCAAACAGATTTTAATTATCAAAGATTTGTTAAGGAATGGTACAAAATTGTGTGTGTTTTGACAACTTAAGGAACACATTAATGTTTAATTTTTATCTTCCATTTATTGAAACAGTGATGTGGGGGACATGGCTGTTCCTTGTCTGTTGATCGCATCATGAAGGGCATTTTAGCTGACACTAACAAGGAAGAGAACTCTAGATCTGCATCAGCAGTGAGTTGTCGCCCTTAAATGGCTGTTAAAATTATTGAGCGTACAAAAACAAGGGAGAGAACTAAAGATCTGCACCAGCAGTGAGTTGTTGCCCTTTAGTTGTTGTCTAAGTATGTCTTGTCTACAATTTGTGTTACATGCTGATTTACTTTTGAAATGTTGTCTTATTGGTAATTTGAACAGATTTTAATTATCAAAGATCTGTAAAGGAATGGTACAAAATTGTGTGTGCTTTGACAACTTAAGGAACACATTAATGTTTAATTTTTATCTCCCATTTATTTAAACATATGTTTACAGTAAAGCATTTGTGAAGGCATTGGTAAAGTAAAGTGATTCATAGAATAAGTACCATTAAAAAATATTTAAAAAGTTAAAAATTTGAATCCTTTTTTTACTGTTATGCAAGAAAAAAACTGGCTAAAAAGAAAAATGAGCTGTCTCAGATTAGCCAGTTAAGTCCGCACCTGCTTATCAGGGACAACCTTTTCCTTTTAATAGGTATTTTTCGTTGAAAGAAAGTCTCCTTTCTATAAAAATCCAGTCAGTCGGAAAGTGTTCTTCCTTATTACAGGGTGCAGGATCAACGGGGTTCCCAGGGGTTTACACACAGGCTGGACTGAATGTTAACACACCGTTAAGAACTAATTTTTGCAAATATCTCAAGTTATTGAAATGCATTTGCAAAAATCTTAAGTGCATCAGACATTTTGTGCCCGCAACTTAAGATTTCACGTTGCGTGTAGCATAACAGTGAACATGAATGCGTTTTACATCGATTCTTTTTCCAAGAATACAGGCTTTTTCAATAAAGTAATTAGGTTATTCTTGTATTATAAATTGCCATAAGCAGCAGAAAAATTATTTAAAAAAATTATTTTTAAGAAAAGCACTACATACCGGGGTGTTTACAACCATGAACGTGTAATTGTGAACCCCACAAAGTCATGTGATCCTGCACCCTGATAAGCTTATGTGGACATGCTAATATTGATGAGCAGCATATTGGCTTATACAATTACGTCTCTGAAAGTGTAGTAAAAAATACTAATTATGAATTGACAGGTTACTATACAATTGGCCAACTCTTTTACTGTTTTAATACGAAATAGTTTGATTGGATTAATGTTGATTCTATTTTGGACAGGGAACCAATGAAATGCAACATTACAAACTAATGAGAATGATGTTTTGCTGTTGAAAACCTTCACATGCAATCAAGAGGCACTGTTTGTTATAGATTGTTATACAAACTGCTTAGTTATTGGTTCATACCACCTATTGTGCTGTTGTTTTCAGGAGAGCACCAGCATTGATATCAAGTTTGCAAGGCAACGGCATCAGTCCGGCCCACAGGAGCCTCAGTCCAGGACGACCCTTACCCTCCCCTGGAACCTAGCTCCTCTCCCTTGATCTCTGGCCTCAAAGGGTCCGCATCATTGAGCTATTAAGTTCTGCAGGAAATTCTGAGTACGTCGAGTTTTCATGCGCTGTTCTCTCATGTCCATGTCGAGTGATCCGCACTAAAGCTTGAGTTCTTTGTTAAGTTTATGTGCCGTGGTAGAGGGTTACAAACAGGAGGAATTATAGCTGTAGTTATGGTAACGCTAACAGTCAGTTCTCGCTGTCGGACTTCACGACGAATATCACACAAAAAAGGTTGGGTATTTTGTTCCATGCTTTATGGGACAAACATAATGACAGCGAAGACCAGGAGAAAATCATGAACAGTTGAAGAGTTTAAGTCAGAAGGGTAAACTTTCCACGGGGGGAAACTGCTTACATCGATAGTTTGGACAGTAGAAGCATTACCGACCGTCCCAGTGTGTCCTCTCAGGCATCCAAACCCCAACATTTCAATTTTACAAGTTTATAAAGTTGATAAGTGTTTAACATTATTACACCACTATTATGATTGCTTATTTGCGAAATATTGATTGTACTATTTTAAATGTCAATTATTTACGCAATGTTTGGCATTACAAAAGGTGTGTTAAGTAAGCGGTTACAAAATACACTATTAATTTTTCATTAAAAAATCTCTAGTTTTAGTTTACTTTCAATTTCATATTCTTCAATATAAAGGGACAAATAGACTAGTCGGATTTAATACGAAGTTAACAAAAGAAGAAGACGTAGGCACGCAGTCAAAATCAAGGGCGTATTCCAATGAGACAATAGTAGACACTCTCGATAGCAGCGTCTTTATTGAGGACAACAACGCATCATCACAGATAAGACCCGCCCACACAAAGGTTAACAATCCGGAAACTAGGTCAGGCACGTGCGATGAACTAACAGAATGTAAAGAAACTGTTGACTTACCCGAATGTGCGCAACCATCCACATCTCGTCAAAAAAGCACAAGTAAAAATAACAAACCAACAAGAAATGACAACAACGAAACTACTAATTATCAAACATCTACAATATCATCTGAAAACCCCAATACAAGGAACAGCGAGCAAAACGTGATAAGCGAGCATACCATTGGCAGTCAATGTGATAAAAATAGAGTGGGGAGAAAGAAACTTTCTGTGGAATCCCAATCTTGAAACAGCGTACAGCGGATGGAGATTCCAAACAAGACAATGTGAAAGGCCGCAAAGCTGGAGTGACCAATCAGACATCAATAAACAAGAATAAGTAAGGCAGCAATGAGGTCAACAACGAGATCAACCTGTGTTTACTAAATGTGCAAGGACTTATTGGTAAACAATATAACAAGCTTGACAGTTTAGAAATGAAAACATCATTTAATAAATATGATATATTATTATTCACGGAAACCTGGTCCAATGATAATTTTAATGATAACATCGAAACTTTCACTGCATACATTTTAAATTGAAAAGTTACACTTAAAACTTCAAAAAGAAGCAGTGGAGGAATTATCATGTATATTTATAACAATCTAAAAGATTATGTCCAATTCATTAAGAGTACCAGTGATTGTATACAATGGATAAAGATAGATGGTAAATTGTTTGAGTTTGATCATGATGTATTTTTATGTTTAGTTTATAATGCACCACAATATAGTGGAAGACACTACCTTGTTGATCAAAGTGTTTTTGAATTAATTTCAGATGACCTACTGCACTTTAATAATGTGTATAATGAATCATGTGAATTCTTTATCTGTGGAGATTTTAATGCTAGAGTTGGTGAGAAACCAGATTATGTTTTAAATGATAATGTTCATGTTTGCCTAGAGAATTTTTTGCCAGATGATTATAACCAAGATGTTTATTTGCCAAGAAGTAATTTAGATAAATCTGTAAATGAATATGGCCAATTATTACTGGATTTTTGTAAAAGGACAGGGTTAAGAATAGTGAATGGCAGACTTGGTACTGATAGCAGCATTGGAAAACATACATTTGTAGGTGCACAAGGTTGTAGTACTATTGATTTTGTTTTGTGTAAAAGTAGTATGTTCCCATATATTGAATCATTTGAAATTTTAAACCAAATATTTTATCAGATCATTGTGCTGTAACCTTTAGCCTTAAAAATAAAGTTTTGCTTGATTTTATTGCTGATGATACAACTTCAAATGATGCATTTGAAAATGATGATAAACAATTACCATATTTGTATAAATGGGATGATGAAAAGAAAAATGATTATATTAATGCAATTAACAGTTACAGTATAAGAAATACATTTGATACACTTTGTATTAGTATTGAACAGTCTCAAAATAATGGTGATTTAGATAACTGTTTAAGCTCATTCTGTGAAGTTATTGAAAATATAAGCTCACCGTTATTTAAAAGGAATTGTACTGACAAAAAATGTTGTGGAAACAATAAGGATGCAGAATATATTGATGATAAATGTAAATTTTTAAAACGGAGTTATTATAAAACTTTGAATACATACAGAAACTTTCCTACAAATGAAAATAGAAAAAAAATGGTGGAATCAAGAAGTTTTTATAAAAGTACAATTAGAAAAAAGAAAAATATTTATGACAAAAATCAGGCAATGAAACTAGAAAATGCAAGACTTAGTAATGCAAAATTATATTGGAACATGTTAAGAAATAATAGTGTTAGAGATAATAAACACAACATAAAAAGTAAAGATTTTTTAAACTATTTTAAATCAATAAATGATCCAGATTCTTCATTTTATCAACCTGATGAAGATATTTTATTTTTTGAAGACAGATATTTGAACGATGAACTGAATATCATGTTTGTTTTAATGAAAATTCAATACTGCTCCAGCAGCTGGAGTTTCACTTCTTTATATTGATGAATTAAATGTACCATTTTCTGACCAGGAAGTTAAGAATGCCTGTAAACAAATACACAATGGAAAATCAAGTGGTCCGGATTATCTACTCAATGAATTTTTTAAATTTGGGATTGACAGTTGTAGCTTTTTAAAAGTTGTGTGTACTTTATTTAATAAGCTGTTTGAAAATGGGCATTTCCCTGAAATGTGGAGTGAGTGTTATATTGTACCATTATATAAAAAGGGAAGTAAGAATGATGTAAACAACTACAGGGGGGGTTACATTATTAAGTACCTTTGGGAAATTATTTACCAAAGTCATTAACAACAGACTGAATAATTGGGCAGAAAATTATCATGTATATATAGAATCACAGGCAGGTTTTAGACAAAACATGGGTACTATCGATAATATTTTTGTATTACATGGTGTTATTAATTATTTACTTAATGAAAAAAAGAGATTGTATGCTGTATTTGTGGATTTTACTAAAGCGTTCGATTATTTGGTTCGAGATATTATCTGGTATAAACTTTTGAAACTAGGAGTTCGAGGAAAAATGATAAATATTATTAAATCTATGTATGTAAATGTGAAATCAAGAATCAAATTAGGTAATAGAATAAGTAATGAAGACTTCTCTTGTTTACAGGAGTTAGATAGGGTGAATCTTTATCACCATTCCTTTTTTCTATTTATTTGAATGATATTGAGGAACATTTTATGTTAAATGGTTTTAATGGGATTGATATTGGAATGTTGAAACTATTTCTGTTACTATATGCAGATGATATTGTTATTATGGCTGAATCGGAGGAAGAACTTAATAAAGGTTTGTGCTTGTTGGAAGAATACTGTGATAGGTGGAAACTTTGTGTAAATTCAAATAAAACTAAAGTTATGATTTTTAAAAAAGGGGGACAATTAAGGAGAAATATGAATTTTGCATATAAAGGCGAGGTTATAGAAATTGTAAAATCTTTTACATATTTAGGAATTGTATTCACTACGAGAGGATAATTTACAAGTACTTTTGAAACTCTTGCTGGACAAGCTTCAAAAGCGGTTTTTTAAATTAAATTCATATTTACTTAATTTTCCTTCAATCAATATTCAGACCAAATTACAGCTATTTGATCAACTTGTTTTACCCATTTTAAATTATGGCTCAGAAATATGGGGCTTAAATGAATCCATGACACTTGAGAGAGTTCATTTAAGTTTTTGTAAAAAATTATTAGGTGTGAAAATTCAAACTCAAAATAATTTTGTCTATGGAGAACTTGGTAGAACATCCTTAATCGTGAGACGTGCAGTTAATGTAATAAGGTATTGGCTAAAGGTTACCCAGTTAGAAAACCATAAATATGTTAAGTGTATATATTTACATATGTGTAAATGTTTGATAAGTAAACCAAATATGCACACATGGGCTAAATCTGTTTGTAACTTGTTGCAGTCCTTGGGATTACATTATGCATGGATAAACCAAGGAGTGGGTGATGATAAGTGCTTTTTATCTCTTGTTAAATCCAGATTAAATGATGCTTTTATACAAAATTAGATATCTGAACTGAGTAATTCATCAAGAGCAGTAAGTTATAATCTTTTTTGTAAATTTGAATTCCAGCCTTATTTTAATGATGTTACTATTGATAAGTTTAGGTTTAGTCTGTGCCGACTAAGAGTATCCTCTCATAGATTAGAAATAGAGTCAGGCAGATGGCATAAACCAGAATCTATACCAGTCCAGGAAAAAAAATGTCAACATTGCAATGTCTTGGAGGATGAATTTCATTTTTTGTTTGAATGTTCCTTATACAATGATATAAGACAAAAATACATAAAGCAATATTACTGGAAAAGACCAAATATTCCAAAATTTATAGAGTTAATGCAATCTGATAACCAAACAATTAACAGAAATTTAGCAAATTATGTTCATAAAGCATTTATTCAAAGAAATGTCTATAAATATTATTTTGAGTAAGTTACATGCCAGAAAAGTTGACTTCTCGCTGTCAATAGCGCTATTTATGTTAACATTATGTTGAAATACATGTATCTTTTTAACAATGTATGTATATAACATTTATAGTTTGAATATGATCAATCATGTCATGAACTTGTATTTATTGATGACCACTTGCATGCATTTTGTTTGTTTAAATATATTCAACATACATGTGTACTCGTGGACTGTAATGTCTAATGTATCTTGAATAAACCATATAAAGAAGTGAAACTCCAGCTGCTGGAGCAGTAGCATTCTCATTATATGCAATGAGTTGGTCCTTTATTTAAGGCTCAATACAAAACAACATAAACACATATAAGACTAAAGCTGCGGTCACCGCCTTGGAATGGTCAATGCAAAGCATTTGGGGCTAAAACCGGTTTTAAAGCGCTCAACCTCACACTTTGCCCAGCAATATTCATGATACATATACGTGTAAATAAAATTTAACCTCATAGCATTGCAACTCATATTAAACAATAATAAAAGGGAATTAAAACGCATTAAATTTAATTACCATTTAATTACTCAATGGTAGGACAGAGACCACAGCAACAGAGTTGCAACTTTTTGAGGAACGATGAAATGAAACTACGAACAAGTGTCAACTACATTCCTTCTTTATAGAAAAAGATTTAAGAATAAAGCACCATACAGTTAATAATTCAGATCATCATCGCGCAAATACAGGAAGAAGCAGCAATAATAGGTGTAAAAGATCCATATAACATAGCTTGGTTGTTTATGTGACTGCTACAAAATGAATAAAACAAGAAACGTCTGTCAGAGAGAAAATATAATAACAATTGAACGCTATAAACCCACTGACCTATGCATGTAGATTACAACAGTGAAGGTATGTCGTATGAAGCAGTATAGAAGCGATGACGTCACAAAAATCAAAGTTGCCAGGGACAGAGAAAGAGTATCGTATGACGTAATTGATAAGCAAAGAAACGATGACGTGAACAAAATCAAGGGGCAGTACTGTAACATAAAAATAAAAATATTAAAGGGGCGGTACTGTAAAATTGAATTACCAATAAAACCAGCTAAGGTGATTAAATATTAAAGAATCAAACGTATAAAATGGTAGTTCCATTAATGATTCCAAATTTTAAGAGAAGAAATATATAGTGAATCGAAAACCAACAAGCACGTGCTTTTTTCGTTACCATATCCTTTTGATAAAAATGAGTTTATTACATTGAAAAGTTTAATATAAACATTTTCTTTAAGATATTTGAATTTGCGAACACGCTTCAAAACATCTCCATAAAATGATGGGTGGAAAATTCCATTAGTTAAATGCCATTTTAAAGAAACATTATATTTTGAAATTAAATCACCATACTTTGAGTGAAATTTAGCGAATTTACTTCTAAGGTTATGATACAAACACCTTGTTTTAGCAATGTCTTCCTTAATAAACGATTACGATCATTAAAATCTTTAATACATGAACATGCTCTGGCATAACGTACCAACTGCGAAATGTAAATACCATAGGATGGACCTTTAGGAATGTTGCCATCTAGGAACGGAAATTTCACAATTTCAAAGTTAAAGTCGTCCCGTTTGTGGTACAAACTAGTTTTAATTATATTATTATTAATAGTAAGACGTTAGTCTAAATACTCAGCGTCTGTAATGGATTGACATGATCTATTAAAGACTAGTTTGTTTGGGTAGATTTTGTGAATATATTGTTCAAAGAAAGGGTTATCTAAATTAAGTATGTCATCAATGTGCCTACTAGTAAGGTTAAAACATTGAATCAAATCTAGTTGTTTAGTTTTAGATAATTCTAACATAAAATCGCTTTCATAACAATATAAGAAAAGATCAGCTATAAGTGGCGCACAATTAGTACCCATAGGAACGCCGATAATTTGTTTAAATATTTTACCATTAAATTCAACGAACAAATTATCCAGAAGAAAAGTACGTGCTGCACAAAAATCAAGACAAGTCAAAATGATGTAATTATCTAATATCTGATTAGTAAAAAAAAGCTGTTTTAGTGTTTAAAGCCAGATATGAACACTTCTTTCTAGCAAAAAGTTTTTCAATCAAAGAAACAAGTTTGGATTTTGTTAAAGCGTGAGGAAGCGTTGTATATAGTGTAGAAAAATCATAAGTGCTCACTTGTGACACCTTATATTGTTTATATGTTAATTTGCAGATAATGCTATTTTGGAACAAAATTGACGACATTTTCCTCTATTTTGAAAATTTTTCAGATTGCAATTGGGAATTTTGTAATAATTCCTTAATTGGGAAAGTACCTTTTACGGGTACTTTATAAAAAAGGAAAAACATCGCTGATTATAAGTGTTGTATTCGGTCATTCGTTATGCTCTATATATGTGTATATACAATTTAAGATGGCAAAATTTTCATCCTTTTAAATCAGTGAGTAACTTGATCAAGATTTCTTGATCGCCATATCTAGGTAGTATTTGCCATTTATATATAGAGCAACTGTAAAACAATTGTTTTTTCAATGTAAATTATTAATTTATTGTTGCCAATTTTAGAATATAAACTCCGTTTTTGTGTCGCCTGACTATGGTGTTATAGGTGTTTCTTGCGTCGGCGGCGTCCGCGGCGTCACACTTTTTGAAAAAGGCTCATACCTTCTGTGTCCCTTCAAATATTGCTTTCATATTTTGTATGCTTGTGTATCTGGACAAAACCTTTCCATGCGCATACAATTTTTTTACCTCTGTGACCTTGAACTTGAGGTCAGCGTTCAGGTTTCGAAATCTGCGACCGCGCTTCGAAAAGGCTCATAACTTCTGTGTCTCTTTAGATATTGATTTCATATTTGGTAAGCATGTGTATTTGGACAACACCTTTCCATGTGCATACAATATTTTACCCATGTTAACTTTACCTTGAACTTGGGGTCAGCGTTCAGGTTTCGTAATCTGCGACCGCGATTCGAAAAAAGGCTCATGACTACTGTGTCCCTTCAGATATTGCTTTCATATTTGGTATGCATGTGTATCCGGACAACAACTTTCCATGCGCATGAAATTTTTGAACTTGGGTTCCGCGTTCAGGTTTCGAAATCTGCGACCGCGATTAAAAAAAAGCTCATAACGTCCTTTCCATGCGCATAAAAGTTTTGACCTCTGTGACAATGACCTTGAACTTAGGGTTCGCGTTCAGATTTCAAAATCTGGGACCGCGACCCAATAAAGGTTCATAACTACAATGTCTTGAGATTAACTTTAAACATTTATAATAATAATAATAATACACGATTTGATATTCGTGAACTTTTACAGTTATAAAGATGTTGGTGAACTAGAAACGCACTACAGCCACTACAAACCTGTGTAGATAGCAGTTTAGAATTGAAGAGAATTCACAAATTGTAGAACAAAGGAGGGCATATTGTGTTTGGTCTGTCTGTGCGTTTTTGTCTGTTTGCAATTAGATTTACAATATTCATACAAAATTATTGTGTTCATTCATTAAAAAAAAGTTTTACTTTTTCAATCTCTTACAAAAAAGGACAAAAAAGGATAAGCGTTTGATTGTTACAACATTACGAATGTATGTCCCATCCCCGATATAATACTAAACAAGTAACACAGGTATGCTACCATCAGGCGACATATTCAACTCCCGGATTTCAAGTTTCATTCCGTTTTACAAACCGTTGCCATGTTATAAGAAAAATGTTATGTAAATGCCCATACATGTATTAAACTTGTTTATGTAATAAAGAATAACAGTTTCTGAAGAGAACTATATATTTAAGGCAATATAAACATTTTTGTACATGCAATGCTTTTTATAAAATAAATTTAAGCAACTACTTAAAATGTTTTTAATTTTGTTTTACAATATCTAAAGAAAAGTGAATACAATGTACCACGAAACTGGAAATCAGTCAATTAACAATTTATGCCTACACTTGTCAAAATATTTGCAATTGCCTTAAGAGAGCAACATTAATTGATTAAAAGATAAAACAAAGTTTACTCCATTGTTAGTCGATAAATTTTCCACAAATCGACATAAGTTAATTCATATACAATATCAAATCATTTCACACTATAAACTCTGCCATATGTGAACGTCTTATATGATATTCTGGATTAAGTACTTTGAAAAATATATGTTTGTTTCATGAATTAATAGTTAAAGTACAATAGGATACTATTTACTAGACAAACACTTCTCAATCTGTAATTAAAACATGCATCAGTAATAATATTTATTAAAATGCTTTAAATTTGGATGACCACTACGTGCTTAACGTTTTGTCATTGTGACGATTATAAGTGAATATTCTTCACAAAATGCCTCTTTAGGAAATGTGTATATTTCAACATTAATATTTACTTATACTTATATGATACTTGATTACTATTTACCTATTGGTGATAATAAATCGAGACATTTTACTTGTGTGGTTACAGTTTGTTACACTTTTACTCTTCCACCTAAGCCGTCAGTGAAGCGTCTTCACTGAGGCCAGTTTCTTTAAATCTCCCAGTTTAAAACTTAAAGAAATGTCGGAAGACCAGCTTTCCCTAAAATGTGGTTGTTTATGTTTAGCTTTAATTGAATGCATGAAACATATTTGTTCTGTTTTTTATCAGCTAAAAATAGCTTGATGTTTGTAAATTGTGTGACATGTTTCAAATATACCATATTGACACATACAAATAATAATAATAAATTGCGTTCATTTGTATGTTGTTTTTTTTTGTATTTGCGTCGGTTCGTTTGTCCGCCATCACATTTTTGTCACCCTCGATGACCCTTCAGAATTTTAAGAACTGTTTCTTACGGAGCTTTCATATTTCACACGGCGATAGGTCCTCCTGGAGATATACAACCTTTTGATTTTGGAATCACAAGGTTTATGGTCAAGGTCACAGGGGTAAATTGTGAAAAACTGGTACTTATGACGGGATTAAGACGCTAGAACGCCGTCGTCATCGCTTTCAGTCAAAGAACACGTAACGCTAAAAGTAACGCTCACAATGACGTCATTCAGACGTTTGCACACTTTTCATCATGGTGACACTGACGTTATTGAGACGTTCTCACGTTCATAAAAGTTGTACAAAAATATGCTCTTTATCTGATCAATAAATCATTCAAATGGATTTCTGACGTGATGTCATTTGATGTTGACGGCGTCTTTTCGTCAAGATAATCGCATGATATTGGTCAAATAAAAAAAGCAAATAAAAACGCTAACAATTTCAACAGGCAAATGTTCAACATAAGAAAAGTCGTTATTCTTGTGTTGCTTGAGATATATGGTAAATCGGGGGATAACCATGATAATGCGAACATTATTTCAAATTCAGCCTGATGTGACTTTTTTTTCAATAACCAATTTGGAACCAATACATCTGTTACTGGTGTTGTGTTGATAGTATTACGACGAAACCTTTACGTTTATATGAAGATCGCCGAGCGTCATGAACAAATAATTAATACTACCGTTATTCTTACCTCAAATACATGCCGAATACGCTGTATTGATTTATATCGGAACCTTAAAGGTTTAGCTTAATAAACATTATAACAACACTTAAAAGTACATTTAGACTATCCATAAAAAACACTGATCTGTATCGCGATGTTATTTCAAATGGTTCAATTGCCCATCTTGCAGAATGATCTACTCAGAATCGGTACTTGCATTTGCGTTGTATTGATACTTTCACACAGATAATTGTTGTTTTTTAGGAAAATCAGCGTGCATTATGTACGAATATTTAAATACACCCATGGTTCAAGGAAAACTACATATGAAACAAAGAATCTATGAGATATAAAGGTTAAGTTTCAGATGATGGTTTTATGTGTATGACACACTGCACCTGGAAATCGCATAAAACAGGAAATACAAGTTTTGTTTTTACATATTTTTGTCATTTAAACCTTGCTTCACAGTCCCGTAGTTTAAAGTAAGCAATTGAACGAATTGACTAACTCTCTAAATCTTCAAAAATACACTGATCTGTTAATAAGTTCCTTTAGTATTGATTTTACATAAGCCGTCATTCCAGGTATACAATTGTGATCTCTCTCTGCGTTTTTTCAATGACGTTGTCCGTAGAGTAATTCTATAAAACTGGTATATGGGTGGAAATACTGAGCATGACTTTTATAATATGAGGAGCAATACAGATACCACATTAGTTCAATTATGTTCGTATGTGTATCAACTTTTGAACACAATTTAATAAGCTTAACTGATATATTAAAGAAATAACAAACTATAACGTACACGAATTATTTCGATTCTAACACGGTTTTTACTAAAGATTTATACAATATATCTTATTTTTCTTGTGTACTATTTTATGTGAAGTTCCGCCCATAAAAATAACCTTTGGCTGTAATGTCGATCAGATCTCCGCCCTTCTGACTTTCATTCATAAAATACCGGATCATTAAGCTAGTGAAAAATGTACCGGAATGTTTTGTTTAGTTACAGCGCGTGATTTCAGTGTATAAGCTCCTCCCATAAGTACTGCAGAATAACCGATAGACGATTTGCTTCTTTGTTTATATGAAATTTTGCACGTGCCGTTTAAAATTTAAATTTTACATGAACACAATATAATACGTTGATATATTTTATAATTAAGATTTTCGCAACTACAAACATGTGTAATATTTTGTGTTAAAAACTGTGTATTTGGGCGAACGGCTTTTTATTCACTTAATAAACTGAATTAAGTGGAATCACAATCAGCCTTTTAGGAAATCATCATTTCAACGCAATTGCGTTTAGGCGAAACTATAAATGAATATTTAAAGACTAGATATCTGTTCAAAGACGATAGTTGGCACCCAGTTATTAATATAAGTGTGATGCAGTTGAGAACTTCGAAGGCAAGAAATCATCCGCGATATTTGATTAAATTGATTTGACTGATTATCTTCCAAAGATATATACGAATTTAAACGCCGTACGTCGGTGTTTAATGATGTGTGTTTTACTGTGAGCAAAAAAAAATACACGCTGTTATTGTTGATATATATGGTCGTCAAGATGACAGTTGTAGTGAATCTCGTGCAGACTGTAACTCGCTTCGACGACGTAGGTCTTTTAAACCGATTGCTGCTGAAACGAGGCCAATTGCTATTGGATACCGGACAATGTAAATCTCACTTTTTCGATATGAGGTGGCACACATTGTTTTCGATGCACTATATCTCGACTTAATTCGAAAGTGTAAGGTCCTTTCCAGCGCATCAAGTATTCAAGCGCTGAATTAAGTATGTATCAAACTCACGACCTCTATATCGCATTGCGGACACTATTACACCACTGCGACATACACAAATCATGTTTAATAAGCTCTAAATAAATAATTTTTTGGAATACATATATTAGCTAATACTCGAAATTATGCTTTGGGTAAAATAAGTTATGTATTAATTGGACAATATTATTTTTCTATATAAATTCGGAGATGTTTTCGACTCATATCTAACAAAGGGAAAGGGGAGTTTTTATTCCTGGGAATCCTCAAGCAAAGCGAAAAATTACATAAATATAGAAAGTCATTTTCATTTCGTTATCTAAATACATATTCTATTGTCGGTAGATTTCATCAGTTTCATGCGTATTTCCAAAAGGACAATAACACAAGATTAATGGCTACCAAACGAAAAAATGCATCCTCTGAAAGAGCAAATATTACTTTATAAGTTTTGTGTTGTTTTCAATGGGAAGAATAACACCATGATTTGCAAAATATCAATCAAAGACATACCGGGATTTTTTGCCCCAAACAGTAACTTATTTTGACGGTGTTTAAGTAGATTGTTGAATATAAATAATGCTTGTTGTCTTCTATTAAATGTTCTGTCAGATATTGCCTTGGTAGGGATCGAACTCGGGACCATGCGGACATATACTATAGAACAATGAAACGCAATGATAGTCCCACGTAAAACTAACGGTACATCTGGCCTTGCAAGCAGTCGACGTAGCAAATCGCAACATCATTTAATAGAAGCGTGTACTGTTTTTAATGCAAGAAAAATTCGAATTTAATAAATGAAAATGTGTTAGTTACGGTAGTGTTTAGCTGTTCTTATTGAATGTGCAAGTTGTATCGTATTATGTATTGCAAAGTTTAAACTCAGTGCATCAAACCGCTCTCACAGCCCATAATGCAAATGTCTGAATTATAGGTATGAAACGACTATGTGTATAATTAACTTGCAGTTCGCTGATGTAGTCATCATGAAAATAAAAATGGATTTTATCTATCACGACTTAAATACAGACCTGATTATAATGGATAGAATACAATATAGCATCTGCATATGATGTTAAACCGGTAGATATCCTCTTCAGAGACAACAGCCCATCCTTTCATCATGAGCGAACCGGATGGCCGGATGAAGACGTCAATAGGGGCTTATGAAGACCAGCTCAATCCGGTAACGACACTTTCTGATTATTATAAATCATGGCTACATGATGATGACAACAATGTTGGTAATGCAGATGATGGTGATGATGCTGATGATGGTGATGATGATGAGGAGGAGGATGGTATTTGTGTAATATACATATGTATGCTCTATTCTTGCTGGCACGCCCTGAATGGAACAACAACAAATTATCAGACTTAGTGAACAGCGCGCGAACGAAATGTCATAGGAAGACTTAACAAGTTTTAGTGCGAAATGTCATTATTGCATGACCAACATCACATCAATACGTCAAATATAAAGAGACGTGTTGGAATTGCAATATCTAAATTTAAACAATTAGGCAGATATTAATGTTAATGTATTCCAACCGGAATAAATTCTATGTGGGTGTGGTTGACGAGGTTTTGCAAACATGGATACGTTATTGTAGACATGTTCTTCTGAATGACTTGAGTATGGTTGCATTACCAGTGCGTAAACATATGCTTCTTCCCGATTACATGACTAAACAATATGGCAAAAGTGATACATTATTTCATTTCATCTTCTAGAGTACAAGTATACTAAAGTATATGTACTACGGCAAGGATTGTCTTCCTGGCTGATATTTGGTCCTTCACTAGGTTTGCAATGTGAACCTTTAACAAAGAAGCATAATAAAATCTTTATTTTCGAATTCAGATGAGATTGTATGACGGAAAACATGGCATGTCATTGAGAGGTTAATAACATAACAAAGGATTGAAAGTTACAACTGCAAAACATTAAAAATTTACATCGATGCAAAGTGAACAGTTGAATGTTCATGTTTTCTGTAAAGCATCTTCATAACAATGTTATGATTTGTGTTGTTATTAATAAAATATTAACAAGTCTCTTTCTTAAATGATTATTTTTAACTTGAATGTTTAAATTCGTTTATAAGAACTGTTGGTTTGCATGGAGATGCCACATTGACGAATGTAAATACCATTCTGATGTTTGCAAAAATCTTGTAACACTGAAGCTGCGATTGTGTTTATAAAATGATGTACATGCAATTTTTACAGCGAAACTTTTGTTTAATCGGATATTGTTGGAAAAATCATGAACAGTCAATGAATGGGAAGATGCATGAATCATATGGGATAGAAAAAGTATAAAACATCCGATGATGATGAAGATGATGATGTCGATGATGATGGTGGTGGTGATTATGATGTTGATGGTGATGATGATGATGATATTTAAGGAGGATCAGTTCCGAAAGTTGTCTGAGACATGCTGCGTTTAAAAATCATGAATAAATTACTTTGCAATAAAAACGAAACTTAATAACTTCAGTAAATCATACCTGACAAAGACATTCTACAATTAGTAATATTCTCGTTGTAGAAGATAAACTACGCGATTTTTGGTACTCAATTTGTTTGCCCAGTTATGCTCTCGATACTAAGTATTTGCTTTACTTGCGTCAAACTTCAGCAATTATAGGTGGTTAAGAACGTGGTTATTTGTATCCGATTAGTATCATTAGGATGGCAGAGTCATGAAAGAAGTCAACCAATGATTTCAAGTATTGAAATTGTGGTTATGATAACAATCGATATAAGAAAATCGGTAATACAGATGATAATTGTAAAATATTTGCAAGTATGTTGTTTGTTGCAATTTTTGTTTATGGTGTAGATATTGACAGTCAGGATTGTGTTTTTGCGTTTAGTGATTGTATTTTCATTTATCGTTTGGATTATTTTATAATTCCGATGAATAACATGCATAAATTTGCAATTTTTATGTTAATGTTTTTTTGGCGAGTCCCGACTCTCTGCAATATGACATTTGACAAAAGAGCAAAGTTCCCAGAGTTTTCTTTCCAAACAGGGGTCCCAAGGATTTTATCTCTGGTTATTCCTGGGCGAGACGCTTTAGCATTATATGTCATCGATATGTAGATGGATATTACTAGTCTGTTTTATGCTCGTGCAAAGCCTTTTGGTTGTGAAAAGTTGATCAGATCTATTTAATGGCATGTATAAATCGTCTATATAAATATATAGGATTTACTAGTTCATTAAACAGAGCGATTCGTCAATTAGTTTAATCATTAGAACATGAGCAATCTGGTTTCGTTAGAAAAAAACAACGGTTTTAGCTCATTTTTAATGGATGATTTGTTAAAATCTAGGTAGTATGAACTATGAAGGTCGATGAAATTTTAGAAATGAGGATATGAAGATTTAGCATGTTCAAATTGATTTTAAATTCTCAACATAAACATACTTACAATTATGTATAAATATAAAACGTTGATATCAGTTGTACAGCATGTTTTGCATATTACAGATTGCTTTAAAACAATGAGCAACTTTTAAGTTAATAAATCATGTTATCTCCTCACGTTTGACTTTATATACCGGGAAACTGCATGATATGTTGCATTAAACAATTCAGACAATATCACTTCAATCTACATGTTTCATAATTTTATCAAATTGTAAACACTTACTTTGGTAATTAAATGCAGCACATTATTTTAAATCTTTGATTACATTATCGTCATGGATTGGCGTTTTTGTTTGCCATAAACATCTTTGCTACTTGTAATTAAGTTTCTTATAAATAGCTTACATACCATGAATGCACTTTATTTGGTACCGTTTCAAATAGTGTCCTTTGTAAACCCAATATGAGAGATGTAGTATCTATATTTAAATATATTTGAGAAAAAGATTCTGACATTCTATCTCAACATCATTAAATGACGACTTAATTACACGAAAAAATAAAGAGTATTTTTGTATTGGTAAATTGAATTACGGGCATCAAATTTGCTTGTAAAAATGTTAATATAAATAAACTGAACCATACAAAATGCATGTGTGCACCATATGGTAGTTCCTCGACTCAAACATCAACCAGGTTCAGTACATAACAACCAACACATGCACCTGGAGCAGAGATTAAGTGAGAGGCCTGTGTTCGAATCATTGCGCTAACCGAAATGTTGTCATAGTGGAGAACTTAAAGCGCTTTATGTCGCGGGATACATTGTGAAGGTCTGGTGACGTCTTGGCAACACAAAAGAACGCAACGATACACCGACAAAACGCAGGATCGCGCGAATTTCCTTAAAACCGCACATAAATTGTTCGTTGTTCAGTGTCAACCCTAATAAACTCGAACGGGTACTCATTATAAACTGTCAGGCAAATGGCCTGCTAATTTCTTATGCAGTGGCGGCATTGTTGTTGACGGTAGTAAAAGTTTTCGGACTAAAGGACACACACATTTCCTCTGTTCAACTTGCTTTGTGTTAATTCTAAGACATCGGTGTTTCTTCTACGTTATCACTGCGTTTTTAATGCCTCTTCAGTCCTATCAGGCAAATGCAGTAAGTCAGATAAAAGTTTTCACTATTATCCCCCCCCCCCAAAAAAAAACAAAACGTGAACGTAGTTTTGCCAAACTTTATTTCGTTAACTGGTTTTATTATATGCGAGTATATACGCATTGCTGATTTATTATTGTTGTGTGGTGGTCTGTGTGCCTCTATGACCCGTAGAGCAATGCCAGCGGGAGTCTTAACTCATGACAAGGCTTCCCACGCTAAAAAGGTTGAAGGGTAGAGGTCAGACTAATATCACCCACCTCTCCTCGAGGACTAGATGTATGTGTAGGATCACTCAGATAGGACAGACAGACAGACAGTTTACTCAGACTTATACACAAGTACGTCGAATTCATACTAAAGTATACATATTATTTTCTGTCACGTAACTAGGTATATCAAAATAGCTTTACATAACGTAAAACAGACAGTTTTCGCTTCCTTCATTTTCGGCGCTAATTGACGCCTTTTCATCATGACTTCCGGAGGAAATTGTTCGAACACCCGGTACGCCGTGCCATCAAGCTCCTTCCACCTTTTTCTCATCATTTCCCTGTCCTTAAAGAAATAAAACTGTGTAACAATGTTTCTAATCTTGCCGTGTGTCGGCGATCCCGGTGACCGGTGAACGCGTTCGAACCTAATAGAGGTAGCTACTTCCTGTGGAAGCTTAAATGCGCTCACCAAATTCGAACGTAGCTTGGCCTCCGTCATCTCCGGCGTCTCCATAACGTTTCCGGTTGCCTCTGTAATTGACGTGAAGATAAGGTTGTTTCGCATAGACTGCGATTTAAGGTAGCTTACGTCATCCCGAAGGGTATCACGCTCCTTCACTAGCACCTGGACCCTCTCTGTGAGCTCTGTAGCATGGATATCTGCCCCAGCTACCTTATCTTCCAGGCATGATACCCGCTCCTCCACCGTGTTGGCCCTCTCCTCATGAACCATCCACAACTTCTTCATATCCTTCTCGAAGCTCTCCATCCGCTTCTCGATGGAGTCCATGACACTCATCTTCGTCTCTAGACACTGTAAACGAGACGAGACGGACTTCAGTAGAGCCATCATGTCACGAATTTTGAGCTCAGCACTGCCATGTTAGAATCTAATCTACTTCCGGTTTTACTGATAGGAATACCGCTAGTATTTTCCCCACCACTAGAACAACACACTATTTTCTAAAGCTTCTACGCCAAACAACAGTGAGTTTGCGTTATTTAATATATCACTCACTGACACGTTGCCTATATCGGAGTCCGAGGACGGGCCTCTTTGTTTACGTACCTTAATAGCATTTGGATCATTGTTATTGTCACTGCTGTTTCTTTGTTTTCTTTTACTGCTTTTCGATTTTGGCATTGTCCAATATAATATTCCGATATAAATCACATTTGCACTTATAATCCAATTAATTTCCAATCAAAATAATAACTTAAAACACTGTTAACATTCTAAAATTTATTATTTTCTCTCCCGCTAAAAAACTGCGACCGCGCACCAAGGAAAACCAAAGGCGGGAGACGCTCTAAAGACTGGCTGGCAAGTCTCCTACGACAAGGAGAAGTCGGGAATTAAACCACAGCTCAAGACGGATGCACTTGGTCAAAGTACGCATAACGATGAGGTAAGGCTTTCTACTCCAATAATGGACAACAGCAGATTTTCGAATGATAGTGTACTGCGTATGCCGGATCTCGAGCAGAGAGCCGACATGTCCATCTGAGAGATCGACAATAAAAAGAGTATATGCGAGTTTTTTTCTGATTAAACGAACTCTGTTTAAATACAGACATCGTTTAAATATGTTTTCTATATTTCTTTCTGTATTTGTAAACGCTAATTAGTGAATATGATCGAAAGTCGCCTACTTGTTCGAAAACCTAGACTGAAATGACACAAACAATTTTAGAGTAGGTATAAAAAAGGGTCTGGTGGGGTCATGGTATCATATAATTGTTGGCACCTCATGTATTTTAACATGCCATATATCGACGTAAAGCGCTAAAACGTTAAAAACGTTGTTATGGAGCATTAAAGTTAAGAATTTAGTGTTTTAATGTGATGATATGCTTTTTGCAGTGATATTATGTTTCACAGAAAGTAACACTTCGAGCTTGGTTTTCCATAATGATTTGAAGAACATTTTAAAATGTATAGTTCCATTCTTAATAAGTACGATGGGGGTAAAAGTCCTAGACATAAGAAGAGTATGCATATGTCTATGCTAGCAGTAAAAATGAATGGTCATAAAGGGAAAAGACGTAACAATAATTGTGCAATTTTCAGTTATTATACTGCAACATATTTTTTGTTTTCGAAAGTGTTTTCAAACCAGTTAACTATTATTTGGATTAGCGCGCCAGCTACGCTGTTATTGAGTAGCTTAAACAACAATGAAATTTCCATCAATTTATTTGGTACGAAATGTGAGGGAACGAATTGATGAAAAATGTGCTACTTTCACGACAACATCAAAGTATTGACATACGTAATAGCAAGGGGAAATTGTGTCTGACAAACGAACAGAAAGATCCGTTTGTATCAAACACGATGGAAACTGAGGTACGCCCATTTTAACATAAACGAATATTATTTGCTTTCCGTGTATTTATTTATAAATCATTATATTTTACCACAGTATGACAATTTGGTGAGCTGTCTAATGGCTTCACAGCCCTATATCACGTATCTATAAAACCTGTTTTCGGAAAACACCCCGGTGATAAATATAAGTGTTTGCCAATGATAATAGTTACACTTCGTCCAGTCAATATCAAAAGTTGGAAGTCCAGGTTGACAACTAGGTTTATAGTGGCAAAGATCCAACTTCAAGAGTTGCAAGTGTTTGAGTAGTTGTTCATTCTAGTTGTTAATTCAACTCTCAGCTGTATAACCCAAAGGGTTGCCGAGAAATGCAATGCGCTGTCTATTGTCCTAAGGTGCAACCTTTGATCACCACTGCAAGGTCTACGGAACACTGGTACTGCAAAAACTTATCAACGTCTACCTGTCTGAAGCACAAACTCAAGGAAATGGTACCATTAAACCAAGAAATATTTTTTTATTTACTTTGTTATTCTTTCTATCCACCATATTGGAAGACTGTCGTAATGTTGCCGACTTAACGTGTCGCTATCGGTTAAGTCGCAAAACACCGATCTTTTGCACATCGTGATATTTGATGTAGCCTTAGTCGATAACGACGTCGAACAAACTTGGGATATTATCAATGCTCCAAATGTCAACATACAAATGTCAACAAGAAAAGTGTATTGACACATCGTCGTGTTTTTTAGGATGTATGCGAAGAGTAACTTCTGTAGGTTGCCATTCAGGTAAAGTTAATGTGTTTTTCAAGTTTATTCATCGCTTCCCCTAATTAGTAACGAACGACGTCTGTTTACCGATGCGCACGGAATAGCTGCGCAGAAGAGCGGTTGTGTTTATGAAGGGGTGCAAATAGACTCCCAGAGGCGTCATAGCAAAATTTATCAAAGGCTCTGGTGGCCCGTTTATATGGACTATTGGTCTTACCAACTCGATGCCTAGAATCCAGGTAGTACTTATATTTTATTCCCAACTGAATAGTTTTGTTTTAGAAATATATAATAAAGCTATGCTCATTACGCCAATAAGGACATTTTGCTTGGTATTGGCTACTATCAGAATAAATATTTAAACATGTTTCAAACATTTGTCCTCCCAAACTTTTGATAACGCTGAGAAACGCCAAATAATAACCATCAATAATTGATGCCAAATAAAAATTAAAACTATGCGGTAAACATCATTTGGGCAAAGCAGGACGAGATCAAGGTCATAGTTACTTAATATATATAAATAGTGTCTGCTCAATAACTCAAGTTCGAATGGAGGTATGCACTGACATTGTATGTGTAGGTTGTTGTCTTTTAGAAATATTATATCTTGGAGGAGTACCCTGTAGAGACCGATATGTGTGATTAATATAATGAAGCCAACAGTCTGCCCAAAACACTAAAATAATTTATCGTTAATGACATCACGGGGATTATTTACGCATCACTGATTCACAACCCTCTGCGCTTGTATTGCATTGCGTCCGTAAAATATGTGCTTTGTGTGAACATTTATTGTAGTTTGACCAAAAGCCATTGTGTTCAATCGGTACTTTTTTAAGTGATTGATATTATGTTGGCTTTTATGTATTTTGTTGATAATTTGTGATACATTGTCAGGTTTCTGTAAATTTTCAGTGTTTCTTTAACAATTTTTGGAATTGATCAGGCCTTGTGTAATGGCACCCATAATCGTTTTGACTACAATTTGGAAAATTGATGTATTTATGCTTTTCACATACTTACAATTTTACCTAAAACACTCACAAATAAAAAAATGCGTTAAATTAACCAATGATTTAATTTATGGTACACTGTACGTATGACTTGTACCCAAGTATTTGTTTTGTAGTGTGTTACTAATGTGGTGTAAACTATACAATTGTTTCTTAAAAACTGCAAAACAAATTATATTATTTTTGATTTTTATTACTCAAGAAGTAATGCAGATCTGACAAATAATTATGATTGAGTTATCTTATAAAATGCATCGGAATATTCAATATGAGACGCAGACAACTTTTGTCTTATATTCTGGTAAATACGGTTTATCGCCAAATTGGTGATTATCGTCTGAGCATTTCTTTTTTTATTTAATCCAATTATGCTCTTTAATATTGTTCTGTGTTAATGGGACAGAGGCATGCAATCCTATTTTAATAGCACGCACTGTGGCGTCATTAAACTTTGTGTAAACACTGAATGAAAAATGATTGTTTTAGAATGTTCAAAATGCAATTAATTTTGCAGCAGTTTACTCTTGAGATAAATAAACAATTTAAGTTAAGAGACCACCCGTGCTAATGTTCCGCTTATTAGATTAACCATTCACGGTCTCGTTCACTTTGGAGTTCCTTATAACCGCTTTAAAATGTCAGCATTAAGACAAAATGCATAGGTATAAAGCATGCATTGTTGGCGAACCATGTTTATGAAACTGAATTGCCTATATCCTTTGCCAAAAACACCTGCAAGATTGGTCAGACAGTGACATGGTGGATAAGTTTAACACAACATTTCTTTACTGCTTCAAACAGATACGTACATTTATTAAAGATAAACCCAAACTTTACACCAGATCCATAAAAAGAGAAGTGTATTGCACTGTGTTATATATTTGTTAGCAGATATAATTTATTTTGTGACACAACTCAATGAAACGGATCCGTTTCCAAACCATAACAATTAATTGTTCATGTAGTAATTGTTTAACCCACCCTTTAAGGACATTTAATCAGTCCGTTTAAAATATAGACCAATCAGAAAAAAACATAATAGGTATGTAATTTTGTATCAGATACAATGTAATAAAACACTGGATATGAACAACTTTATTAGGATGATGGATGTTAGATGCTTTGAACTCATTTCATTAATAAAATATTAACTCTAAGTAACTTGAACGTTTTTAGCAGAAGAAAATAAATGTAAGCACTTTAAAAAAAAATCATTTCTCGTGAAGTATATAATTTCTTTACCAACTGAACGTCCTTGAACAACTTTTCGTGAATTTTGGTAATGTTCATTAACGATACAGTTACTTATTTTTTAGCTCATGGATTATACATTCATTAAAAGTTCATTAATTAGAACTTTTGTCGGTTTGTATTTGTAGTTAATGAGCTGTTTATTAATTATGACAATGGTTCATGAACCAATCATGTCATCATAAACCCTTTTTGCAGTAAGTTAAACATGCGTACATGTAGGTTGTCAGTGTTAGTATAAACGGGAGAACTGAAGGTTTTGATGTTTGTAACTGATCTCGATGTTTTCTTCATGTCATGAAACAATTCAGGTATTGTGTTACATCTTTACAGGTTCAGGTTATTATGAACAATGATTAATCACATCCTGCGTTTAACTTGTCTTTCAGCAATGGATTAAGTTGTGAATGCAAATGTGTTTCATTTTATATTAACAGTTTTGCTTACAACAGGATATGCAGCATTAAATTGAAGTAAGTTCATTGACAGTCCTTCTTCAGTTTATATTAATGTATATAATTGCTATGTACCAATTGACAAGGTTTCATATTTTTCTTTTTCTGTTTTCTTCATTATAGAGATCTTCTACATATGAAATACAAACAAAATTGTATCGCAATATATATTTATACAGGTCTGCAGAAGATCATGTTTAATCACATGTATTCTCCCAACCCAGTGCCTTCAATGTTTGTACATTAGAACCTCTTGAAATAAACTATATCAGTAATATAACAAATGTCACTGACATTGAAAACAAGCTCGTGCCATGATTGTTGTTATTACTCTTCAACTACCAAAGGTTCGTTACCGTAATATTATAGTAATATTACATGTATATTCTATTATACGTCACTGTGATGGGCGTTTAAAATCTGAGAACTATTTAATCCTCATAAAGTACTTGACAAAAGAATAACATATATTTTTTGTAAATGCATGTTCATTTATATATAGAATATAAGGTGAGAATGATATAAAGAGGCCGTCATATGAGGCTAAGCTTTATAAGCAAGGCTTGTCAAGCGTTAAATGTTTTGTGTCGAGCATGATGAACTTCATCTTGTTATAGAATGCTCATCTTTCATTACGTAGTTTTATCAATCATGAGTTCATCATTATAAACACATCGATATATATATATCATATAAGTGATTGCCACACTTAGCAGTCAAATGGATAAAGGGACTGACTGACTGTTCACAGTTTGGGTGGATTTTTGACGAGTGTCAATAAATGTTTTAAATTGCTTTATTTTAAGCATGGAACTGTAGAGCTCATTTATTATTTGAATAGCACAATGAAAGAAAGAACATTTGTTTTTCCCCACCAGGGCTCGAACCTGCAGTGTCCTTTGCATTTAAACGCCCTAATCACTAGACTATCCTGGCTATCTGTATAACAATTTTATAAACACACTATTGTGTGAAGTTTGAACAATATAAAAAAGTGAAACTCCAGCTGCTGGAGCAGTATTGAATTCTCATTATATACAATCAGTTGGTTCTTTATTTTAGGGAAGTGACCAATTGCAAAATCAGAACAAAACAGCACAAAACATTACAATACAAAACAACATAAACACATTTAAGAATAAAGCTGGGGTCATCGCCTTGGAACGGTTAATGCAAAGAATTGGGGGTTAAAACCGGTTTTAGAGCGCTCAACCTCACACTTGGCCCAGCAATATTCATTATACATTTAAGGGTAAATAAAATTTAACCTCATAGCATAGCAACTGTAATTAAACAATAATAAAAGGGAATTAAAACGCATTCAATTGTATTGCCATTTTATTACTCAATGGCAGGAAAGAGACCAGATCAACAGAGTTACAACTAGATGAGGAACGATGAAATGAAACTTCGAACAAGTGTCAACAACTACATTCCTCTTTTTAGAAAAAGATTTAAGATTATAGCATCATACAGTTAATATTTCAGATCATCATTGCGCAAATACAGGAAGAAGCAGCAATAATGGGTGTACAGGATCCATATTACATAGCTTGGTTGTTTATGTGACTGCTAAAAAGTAATAATAAATCGAACAAGAAACGCCTGTCAGAGAGAAAATATAAATCAATCTTGTAATAAACTGTGTATTTTTTACAACTCAGTATTTACCTGCAGTTTTACCTGCTGTATTGATTGATGTTGACAAATCAAACGTGAAATAGACACTGGCATGTATACATGCATCATATTAATTGATTTGACCATAGGACTGGATGTTTAGTTGTATTTATTTTATTTCCAAAGCACAAAATTAAATTGTGTGCATGCGAGCATGAACACAGTTTAGTAATACAGTCAAAACAAATACCATCCATGTTGATGAACAAAGTAATAGAAAAGTGCCTATAATACTAAAAGTATAGACATAATATTCAAATAAATACGTCTAGAACATGAATGAACAGCCTAGGATGAGCAAATCACCAGAATGATTTATTCCAAATTATTTAACTGTTATGCATCTGTAACAATTTAAACTTTATCAATTTCAAATAATTAATAAAGGACGCTGTATTTTCACTATGTGTCTACGTCATTAATGCCATGTCTTTCCCATATTCATAGCGTTATTATATTATTTGAATCAGTGACAAGAAGTTGAAAATTGTCATTGATACAACCTGTAAACAAGTAACTATAAAGTAACATATTACTCAAAATCTACGAATATTTCGCACAGTATTACGTAAAATAAACCCATAACAAATCAGTGTTCGTAACAGCAATAGCCAAACTTTCAACGCTAGATGTGGTATGGTAACATAGATTTAACGAGATACAAAATTTTGAATCGAGACTGGCTTCGGGCAGCGCCAAAAGAACGACGTATTCATGAGAACTAAGTCGTGCCTCCGAAGCTCCCCGAAGCCAATCTCGCATGCGCTCGAAATTGTTCGGAAATCGTAGCTAGAAATTTACATGTAATATATTGTGAAAAAAACGAGCATTTTGTTTCGCGTTGAATCAATGTTACCAGACCACATCTAGTATTGAAATTTCGGCTATTGCTACAAGGAACATTTTTTTTTTGTATTTGTTAACTTCTTTTTTTTCGAAATATTGAATAAAATATTCGCTGATTTTGCGTATTTACGGGCTTTAAGGTATGGGCATAACACTACTTGTCTGGCATATAGACGTGTATTTTTTATCGGGAAAGGTAAACTAACTTTCAATGTATCAGATCACTGTGTTGAGGCAATTAGTAATAGGCAACACCTGTACCAAAAGCTCAAATATTGCTGTAGTGAATATGAATAATTATGCTTCTGTACATTCAAGTAAGGAGTAATCATGTCATGGGTAAAACATGCATGATACAACTTGATTTTGGCTTTTAAATAAGTTCAAAATAAACAAAACGTGCATCGGTGTCTATGACACAAATATGTTGTATGCGATATTTGGCATCACGCACTATTTTGTTTACATAGAGTGGAGTCATTTAATGGATTGATATTTAACAAATAATAGGGGTTTTAAACACGACTAGTATTGTTTAAGTATCGCTTCATAAAACGACTCCGCTGAAGTTAGTAAACTTGCACGGATATTTTATAATAAAGTTCATTTAAGTACCCAATGGTATGAATAGTATTGCAAAACATTTTGAATGATCACGCAATAAAGCGTGTTGTATCTTAAGTTCGTGTTAAACCAATTATTTTGGTACATCCTACTCAGATTACATGCTTTAATAGAAGCAATGTCTAGATGCCTTTGCTGATATGAACATGTGTGTAATATTAGCTTAAACAGGTTATGTATAAGCAGATTTGGCGACATCTGATGCTATATGTGCAGTATCAATCTGAAATAACTCTATTGCAAAAACCGGTAAAAAAGATTAATTTTTAATTATCAATGTTTAAATGGTGAACAAGTTAATAGATATGATGAAACGTGCTTTCCCACATAATTTTATTAGGATGATATATTTCATGTTTGCCTTTAAAAGAACACAGGTGTTCAATAGCATAGAAAGCACCTAGCCAGTCATTAATTACATGATTACAAAGTCATATTATAGAGCATATACCGACGTTGCATGTTGGTGTCTATATACAAAATTGGTATTACAGATAATTTATCCATGTCTTCTGTTAATTAATTAATTAAACTCTAGTCTGAATGCGAGAAACACTGTGAGCAAACAGATAAAAATACATGTATGTAATACAAAGTCATACCCGACAAAAACAATTTCTCAAAATGGTTATTAAAATACACTTTTTTCAAAATTGTGTTATATATAATTGTTTTTATCCGAAATTCTTTTGCGCGAATCATTACTTTGAAAGGGATTTATTGGAGCTGATTTATTTTAATTTGAGGCTCCAATGTGAAGTTCTGTGCAGTCTGCAACGTAGCTTGTGTAATATCAATTCTCCAAACCAATAGACAAAACATCTGATAAGTTAAGGCGCGTGTTGACCTTGGACCCGTTTTACTTCGCTTCACCAACATAATTAGTTGATGACACACAATTTTGGGACTATATATTCTTGAAAAACAGACAACAGGTAATAATTATGCCAAACAATTTCATAGCCAAAATTCCTTTTTCATCAACAATATGCACAGGTTGGATCTTGTTCAAACTTTCACAGTGGAATGAACTTAAATTGTAGATGCTCATTAAGAGAAAACAATTTTGGTTGTGACGATTTTGTGCATCCTGTCTGTTTGTCCACTGTAGACTATACAGTCCCAAAATTGTGTGTTTTCAAATTCCTGTAACTACTTTAGTCACACTTTACCCAGATTCAAATTTGTACAAGTTTTTCTTAAGATAAACAAGGTTGACTACCGGTATGTTTTATTAATATTTTGCACTTGTAGAATCAGATATAAACAAGATGTGTTTGTGAAACACTTTGTCCCCCATATATTGACTTTGATGGATGACCTTGACCTTTCACCACTCAAAATGTGCAGCTCCATGAGATACACATGCATGCCAAATATCAAGTTGCTATCTTTAATATTGAAAAAGTTGTGGGCAATGTTAAAGTTTGACGCAAACAAATAAACCAAAAAACAACAAACCAATAAACAGAAAGGGCAAAAACAATATGTCCTCCAGCATAGACTGGGGGACATACAAACACTATTTGTTTTATTTGTACCCATGTGGATACAATTTTCGTTTAATTTCCTTCAGCTGTAAAAACTTCATATAAGCAATGCATTAATACAATTAAGCATCTATTTATATAGTTAACATTAAATTCATAAAACATAGTATAAATGAATTATGTCACACATAAGTCCAAAATGGCGTCAACAATGACCTACGACAAAATACGAAGAACAAAATGGACAAAACGTTTTACTCAAATGTTATACAAAACGCTTATGTTTTGGAGACAAGTAACCCTTTGATTGAATTGTTGATATTATTAAGTAATTAAATAATCATATGCTATGCGACATTCAGCTTTCACCTGAGAAACAATCAGATTTGTCCAAAATATTTGTCACAGATCGCTACATTATCGGTGTCGTCCTCCTCCTTCTCTTTACCGACCTCTTATTACTTGTAATTATATTTTTGCTATCATCATCTAATTAGTTGAAACTTATCGTCTTGGCTATCGAATACTGTTACATTTGATGAAAGTTACTGAGGGGTGACATATGTTATGGCAGTTGCTACTTTATTTGTGACAAGGATTGGGAGGAGTAATTCTAAGGAATCACTGGACTTAGGGATAAGTTTTTGACTTTGGATCTGTCTTTGCTCTTGAAGTTGTAAGCAAAGACAGACTGTTCTATTATGATCACATTTCCATCACTCTCGAATGCATTGACATTCACATATGAGCTAGCCAAGATCCCATTGAAAATGCTGCGAGGAGTAGGATCTGCTGTGTATGGTGAGAAGGTTGTAATCTTTGTCTGCATTTTCTCGAGATCAGAAGCATCTCGTTTGATGCTCGACTCTGTTTAATCTTTGTGTTGTAGACTTGAAGTAGAGATCAGTTCTGTGAAATCCTGCATGACACTGTTGTACTCGGAAGTTGCAGTCGCAGATAGGGTCCAAAGGTTTTAATTTTCCTCGGACATCCAACTGCCGCGAGTTAGACCACCTGTCTTATTTAGAGACTCGTCGATGTTTGCTCAATGATCGCTGCTTATATCAGCCCGGGACTATTTGCTCCAACAAACACCATAAAACACCATCCACTAAATTTTGATAATTCTGGGTGGGTTTTCTCTAGATTGCTAATTGCTGCAGATAACAAATCAGCAGATCACAGGTAATTGAGGTGTCCAGCTGATGTAAATACGAATACACAGATGGACACTGTCTGCACATGCATCAGCAAACTCACAATACGATCCGCCTTAATCAACATCCTTGCCAACCTAAACTTGAGCTGATGACTCAGCCATAATTGGCGTGTCTTTTAGGTCTGTTAAATTGTGCGTTTTTTCTTCCTGTAACCATTTTGATGAAAATTTAAGAACATGTAGCATCCACTAGCGTCGTCTCGCCACTAAAAAGGAACATTATAAATCTTCTGCATGATCCAGCAGTATCTGCATCGCTTTATCTTCTTTTGGCATTTCAGCTGAAAGCTGCTGTGCAATCAACATGACGCTTGCCACGCAAAGCCGTAGGGAGAGCTTCCCCTGTCATAATTATCACACATGCATTTCCCCCATATTCAATCTAAAGTATGCTTTTGAGACCGGTTCCTTAAATATATGAAACCTAAGGCAAAATACAATTACAGAAAAGTTCTAAATTGTTGTATGAAAGGCTAGACTGGGCATAAATATTTTAAATAAAGCTTGAAAACGTGCAATAAAATTCCGAAAGCATAATAACAAATGTATTAGTATGTTCTATTGTAACATTACCCACTCATTAAAATTTTATTATCTTAACTGTTTATAACTTAAGTTAAAATTAGTTTACAATAGTAGAGTTTAAATATATTTATTTAAGCTCTCGAGTCCTTGTCCTGTGGATATCCAGTCTTGGGGTAATTGGGGGCGATCGTAAGAACGCTCCCACAATGGTTATCGAACACATGACCTCCTGGCGTACCTGGCTTTGATTTTCATCCCTTGAATAGAAGATTTTACAAAAAAGCATTCTGTTTAACAAAGGCTACTGCAGTAAAAGTTGAGAATACCTGGAGACGGTTGCAATATCGTAAATTTAAACCAATAAAATAGCCTGTTTTAGTTTACTTTCCTAAATTTGATTTTAAAGTAACGTAAATGTCTGTTGAAATTGCGAATTCTATTTTCAATGCTATAAAATGATGTACTAATACTCAATGGAGATACATTTTCAAAACAGTGTGTACCAGGTACAGGCTATATCTCAAGTAGGACACACACACTAAGACCCAAATAGAGCAAAGCAGTAAGAACCTAAGAATGCCTGAACAATAGTATCTGTCTGATTTTGTACAAAATCAAAATTGGTGTGCCAGAAAGTTTATTTCAATGTTTCAAGTATCAGTCCAGTATATGCCCAGTCAGCCGACTAAAACTATGAAATAGATCTGTTAGAGATCTTAGTAAAATTTCACTGAAACGTTTGTAAGATGGTAGTGCGATATTAAATAACATATTGCACATACCGTATACTGGCCCACTTTTGCGATTAATAATCTCAATGTGTTTTCTGTCCGCCAAACATTGGCGGTTAACATAACAATCATCAGTCGATAGTGTGCACATGCGGGTGTTTGCTGCCAATTGGTCATTATGCTGAATTTCTGTGTTGCGTAAAAGACTAACTTAATGTTTAAGTTTAGACAACAAAACCATACAATTTTACTGAATAGTTACACGGTTATCATTATAGTCATAATTATAGGTTTTGGCAGCCATCTTGGACGATATATTAAAAAACACTATTTTTCGGAGGTCCGATTTCGGTAAACTTTTGATATGTTATCAAGGGTCTTTTACCTTACCAGGATCAGTTGAACTATCTTTTGTAACAAAGTGTTGGCGGTTGATAGGTTATTGTTAATATAATGACCTTACCATACTGATGTTAATGTTTTTAATGGGGCCGGAAAGTTGAAATTTAAAAGCCCACACTCCGTTCAATAATATGTGTTCGGCAGATACTTGAGACCGAACAAATGATTCATGCCTGGATGTGGTAAATGGCCTGGGCTAGGGATAGTATTGTATTAAACATATATACTTGTATTACATTCGCATTTGTATATGTTGGCGAAACAGTTATTTACTATATAGCATATATTTTTTATTCATAGGTTGTTCGATAAATGTGTGTAAATACATCGCTAACCTCACAGTAAAATAATAGATGAACCGTATTTGTTAACATACTAATAACTTTAGATCCATTCCCCTAATAGCTGTTATAGATTTACGATCAACACTTGAAAACTATTTTTTTAATATTTGATTCGCGCGTCGCGTTTTGGTATTCATGTTTACTTGTTCTGTCTGCATAGGTTCTTCGATGACAATTTTTCTAGACGCGCATTTTATGTTTTATCGTTTACGGGATGATGAGGTTCGTCTTAAACCGGATTAACCCTCATGCGTAGAATTGACAGTTCATCTGTAAGTCAGTTCGTATCATGTTATGTTTATAGTTGGTGAAATGAAAGAAGTTACTTACATACATAATTCCCTGATAAGAGATTCTGGAGTTTTTCATTGTTTAATTCATAAATTCTTCATGAACATACTCTCGTCGACAGGTTTCATTGGCTAATTTTTACAAACAATTACCAATAGTTGTTGTATTAAGATACTTCAAGGATAAATTTATTTATGATGAACTATTAGAAGGAAAGAACGTGAAAGCAACACTGTTCTCATTTATTGATTCTGATTACACGTAATGTTAAGTGAATTCGGCGAACTTGTCTGTATGCTACTTATACAAATCACCTGAAAAGTCGGTAGCATTTACATTCTTGATTATATGTTCATTAAACTCATCATCTTACAGTCCCAATTGTCATGTTTATTCAAGAGCTCAGAAGAAAAGTCGCTTGCATTTGCAAAATGTATTCCTTTGTCATTATACAGACCACATGAAAAGTCATGTTCAATTTGTGAAACATAAAACATGACCTATTATATACATTTATTGAGAGATAATGTGAAATACTGATGGTCGGTTGTATGTTGTTTATAAGGTCAAAATGGGCAGCTGTATTTGACTGAAGGCTTACAACTGACACAACTTCCATGTAATACAAACTCCTAATTTGTTTTATGTGTCGCTTTTATATATCAAGAAACTGCCGATAGGGCAAGCTGACTGTGATAATATCACTGGAATTTGAAATGCTCTTCTTATACGGTGATTCGAATAACGATTTTGAAGTATGATCGTACTTATTATTGAATAGTCACCTTAAATTGACTGACTACTTATTAAGGTTATTGAGGAGATAACACATTTGAAAATTAAATTAATCTAACACACAGCGTTATTGGAATGCTTAACATTATGCTATTTGTTTCACAAGTTGACCAATCAAGTTCTGCTAATTATCACACTTCCAGCGACATCGCAAAGTTTAAACGAGTTGTGTATGTATTTGTGCTGTTTTTATCAACTTGGAAATGTACATAACGTACTGATATGTACATACTAAATAAGATTCACTGTAGTTTAATTGTCAGGTAATGATGGCTGGCATGTATTAATACTATCGTAGCAGCAACTTTGTTTAAATCGCCGGGCTAAGGTTAAATCACTTGGCGTTCAGAGTGTATCTTCTTATTCGTTTGCTCTTGTTTTATACTTGAATAAATCGTGTTATTTATTTATCGCTTGAAAGGGGGCAATATCATCATGATTCTATAGTGAATGATAATGCCATATAATATGGCAATTCTATATGTTGCTATGAACTTTAGGACTGTTGAATTACAATGGCATGTGTCTGATTACAAAATGTAGCAAAAACGCAATGAAATGTAAAGAACAACAATATAAAATACTTTACATAATTGTGTTTTTTTAACCAATGACGTGTTAATTAATCCAACAATGTTTTACTATCTAATATCTTATCATGTTTGCAATAAAGTGTAATTGAATTCGAATATATAATATTTAAAAATCTCCATCTATTTTCAGCAATGAAGTGACATTGGACGCAAAGAAAAAATAACAAAAAATATTCTTTCAATTTCAGCATAGACGTTACATTGAACCCAAAGATGAAGTATAAGCGTATCGTACCAGGCCTCTTAGTGGCGTTGCTGTTTTCCTTTTTGTACATGATCATGTCCGAATGCAAAATCACAAATGAACTTCACAGTTTAGCACCGCAGATGAGGTAAATTTTTATTTTGCCGAGTCATTATTTCTGAAATTGTTTGTATAAAATTCAAGTAAACAGAAATCATGATTAATCTTTAAACCTTTACATAAATTAAACAAACCAGCGCACCAATATTCAGCTCGAACAGGCCCTTGAAGAAAATATACACAAAACAATTCTGGAAACTTGAAACTTGCTAATTTGATGAAACGCCTATTTATGTAATTATATTCAATGGCGTTGTACAAAACATATATATGCACATAAAATTGATAATAAATAAAAGTGATTGATACTATTATGAAGCATTAATTAAATGATTAATAATCTAACATTGTGTGATATAAATAAAAATGTTGTAAAAAACACTTAAGCAATAAAACAATACCGGCTTCAATATTAAAACACAGTAAAAGTAAAAGTAATAAATTGATATAACTAGGGTTAAGACAATAATTCTAAGCAAGTTATGAGCAAATTTTGGGGAACATGAAGACGCTTTTTTTTATTAACTGAAAGGATACATGAAAGGATATTTCTGCACTCTGGCTGCCGGATTCCGCAGCTACCAGTCACCTGTCACCTTTACGGACACTTCTTTTGGGGTTTAACCTTATTTGAACTATTGTGATTACAAGACACAAATAGACTGACCAAGCGTGACATCAAGACACAACTGTATGATGGCATTTAATCATTGATCAAAGAAACCTTAATGATTTTTGGTTACCGGTCACTTGTACAATAAATACCCTTGTCGAGCAAAGAAGCCCGCACACTTCTTTAATTTCCTGGTCCTCTGAGTCCTGGTTGTTGGACAAATAAGACCGTACAACTGAGTCTCGATTATTTTTAAAATCACAGGTATTCAAATTAAAATAGGTTGTAAAAGTCTTTGAAGAGAAATGTGTTCAAATTCCTTTTGAAATTGTCTGAAATACACAATAAAGGAACGCAAACGAGGTAAATTTGACTTGGGCTTAAATATGTGTTGCTGCTAGAATATTATACATGCATCAGGAATATGGTGTTAACACAAATATATTTTTATTTTTTATTTGTTTACAACAATCAAAAAGAGAGAAATGTTTAAAGATCTGACCTTCCGACCATTTTTCGGATGTACACCTCCCACATTCCGAGTCAGCGTATATATTGACATGATAAACATTATGATCAAGTATCATTATAGTTGAGTCATACATTTGGCCTATATTGTAATGTCATTTTTTGAATATGTTACCGTGTTACTTGTATTGTCGCTCGTTACATAGGTTCGAACTTGGCTTATGGATTAAACAGATATACAGTATGAGCAACTTTTATCAAGATTGGATGAACATTTCTGCCTCTAGTTCGATAACGAATTTAAATTTGATGACAAACGATGACAAAGACGGAATTGTTTTCTCAACGCAAAACGACGTATTCATACAAATGCAAAGCATTGTAAAAGGACATTTAGAATTGTGAATAGGTGTAATGAATTACTTATTCATCATGAGCAAAAAATTGTGTCCAAATATAATCTGTTAAGCCAAAACAAAACACAAAAACTAAACAGTAAGGCAATATATGAGTTATCAAAAAGCCTGTTCACACTGATAAACAATGTCGAAATGTGGCCGTGAACGAGATTTTGACCCATCTGGTCACAACATGCCTTTTTCCATTTAGTATATATTATGAAAGTGCCTCATCTCACAAATCAAATTCTGAGAGTTTAGCATCCAATTTCTAAAAATGGCAAAGTTCAAAAATGTAACACAAACATTTAACAGCAAAATAAAATTAATGACCTAGACAGATATGGAACGCCATAAACATGTTTATACAAAAAGTGTATGCACATTTTCTGGAAATAGGTGTGCATTCAGAAATTGAACATTTTGTTCAGCTTCGAACTTGAAACTAAAATGAAAAAGTGATCATGATACAATTTGTGTTGTGCATCTACACTGCCAGACATTTTATTTATTTATTTAGCAATTCTCTTTTGTTCAACGATTGATAAAAGTAATAAGACAGAATTAACTAAGTTAACAGTTGCTATGGAAACAGTACATTTTCGAATGCATACACATGCTATGTGTTATCAACAATATATTTATTGTTAATATATTGTTACTTTTAGCATAAATGTAAATAGAAAACAAAATTCCCCCATTTCATATGAGAAGAAAGAAAAATACACAAGTACACTTAACACGAACACATATGTTAACATTACATATCTTGATGTCAATATGAACTATAAAAGTATAAGTGATTTTATATTTAGACCACACGCCAGACATACAATACAATATATATATATATATATATATATATATATATATATATATATATATATATATATATATATATATATATATATATATATATATATAATGATTTTGTACCGACTATTTTATAGTGAGATTACTATGAGTAAGTTGTTCATTGTTAATCATAAAACAGATTTTCATGTATCTGAATCAGTGTGCAGAAACAACAACAATGTATACATTATATTTTCCCTAAACATACTTTACATGCTTTATATGTTTACTTATGGATGGCAGACTGTTAAATAAACAAGAATAATATACGCATCATTGATATTGTGTGTTACAAATTATAATGAAAAATGACCTGTTAAGTCTGGAATAAAACACTATCTGTTAAACAAACCCATCAATCATAACATAATAATTATATTGTCTGTATTATCATCCACACAGCGTCCAAACTGACAGTAAGATGTAAACTTGGTAAGCTCAAGTTGCCCAGGATTGGACAAATGTATTTTCGAAGATCTGCAATTAGAAAAAATTATATAAATGACTGATCACTAATAAGCAACCTTCTACGAACACATCAATAATACATCACGCAGGAGACCCCATATTTGTCCACAATTTATTGAAATTACAATCAATATAACATTCACTCTTTGTCTTTATATATATTTTTATTTTTAAACTTATAAGTTGAAAAAAAAACATCAAAATGTTAATCATTTTATATTATCAATATTAAAATAGAATTGTTTCGTACATAATTCACTCTGAAACCCCCAGACACGCACAGAGAACAGAGAATAGTCAATGTCCTAAATTAAAAACATTAATATAAAGTATAATGTTTATGTATTACTTTATCATACATGTATTAATTGTTATCACCATAGTTTTGAAGACAATGATGAACTTTGCTGGTTACACGCTAATCTCTTCCCTGTCATGACTGCTTAATCAAAAGCGTTAACTGTTTTCCATCCTGTAGCATAATACATTTTTCTTTAGATACATAATTCTGTGTTTTTAACATAACATGTCTTTGAACTCTTTTTTTTAAATACAGGAAAAAATGTATTAACGCTTGAAACATTATATAACCAATGCAGTTTGTAAGTCTTTTTTTTTAATTTTCCAATCCAGCACTTCTGCTAAATACATGTAGGAGATGCACCGGCGCTTATAGGCTATGGGTGAACACTGCACAAAGGTGCTCAGTTCGGTGTTTTTTTTAATTATTTACATGGTTATATCAAACTTGAAAATAGCAAGCTAATCTTTTGATGTCGCACTTTGTCATGTCGCTAAATCTTATTTTTGAATGAAATACATTAACGAAGAGTTGCAGCTTAAGAATTTAAACATTTTCGACTTGATCATTAACACAACTATTTATACGGACATCCGCATCTACAAAATCTGACAAGAGGAAAACATAAACAATATACTAATAATTATCATCAAATATAATTAATCACATTGCTGACGCTAATAAATTGTGTAGTCACTACGAATGCACATGTTTTTGCTTACATGCTTTTGTGTGATTGCACAAAGTTTTGCAAAGTAAATTTGATTATACAATCTATTCAATTGTATTCGATTCAAAGAAAAAATTAATATTCCACTTACTAAATTACCTTGGTTTAGGTTATTCTTAAAAATAAAACTATTGTTTATATCGCAATAAGTGGGTCGAAAAAGTACGCGAAACGGTAGTCCCAAGTTAAAGTCGTTTTTCTCGAAAACGACGTCAGCGCCCAATGGGTAAAAATCTTATTCCAGCCATTCATGTATTTGTTATAATCAAATATACTTTTATTGGCTATCTTAAAATAAACAGAGAACAATCAGGTCTGACATTTTCTTTAATTTAAAAGAGGTCCATTGCGCTTACACTGAATTAACTTCATCTTGTCGGAAAACGTCTCGTTTGGAATTTCCTGTAACGACCTTAAGTCGTTTTGCTCTCATTATTTTATTATCGTAAATTTAACATCTAGAATGGTTTACACATTGATTAACATCGCATATCAACACCAAAAAGGGGAAACACGTACATTTTCTCGCTTCATAATTACCGAAGTCGCTATGCTTAATAACAAGCAGACTATGAAAGAGAAAATAAATTCAGAGATGTAATTACTTTTGAAATTTAAAGAGGTCAAGTACATGTAAAGATTATCATTACACAAAGTAAATGTATGTAAACGTTACCTTAGCATACATGCTTAATGATTTGACCAATTAGTATAAACAAAAACTATCATGACACGCAATTAAATTATAGTTTTTGGATGGGATATATACTACTCAAAATTTGCTAAGGATCACTTTTAATTTTCACATTATCTTCAATTTAATTTAATTTAATGAAATTGTTATTTTGCAGGTTTTGTTTTAAGAATGTGTGTTTTTGATTTTCCAAAGTAGCCTTGGTAGTTTTAAATCGCATCCATGGATTTTTTGCTTGCATTGCCAACTTAGCTTAAGCCTTGGACCAACTTAATTTAGGAGCAAATAGTAAACGCATTTATTTGTTCACTGATGTAACATTAACACGATTTCCATTATAAAACCATTTTTAATATGACCGCAATGGGCAACCATTTCTGAATACAATTATTTTGTTTTTCTTTTCAAGAACAGTAATGCCACTTATTTGGAAAAATCAAAAATAATATTCAATTGACGCAGAAGTTCAATATTGGTTTCAGAGCAACTAGCAACATCATCCGCAAACAATATACATTGTATTGTTGGAATATCTTTAGTAATGAAAATTCCTTGTTAGCCCCGGTCAGGTAGGAAAAGGGATAACTCATTTATGAATAAATATAAAATGATCGTGCCAGTGACGTTCCCTTGGCTTGTACCAATGTGACACTTAAATTTAGTAGTGACATTGTTATTTATGACACGCACTCGACTCTGCAAGTTTGAGTACATATAGACAAGGACCTTTTTATATAGATTTCCTTTTAAACCTATTTTTTCATTATGTGAAATATTTTATAAAGCAATATTCCATCATAGGCCTTTTGAAAATCAACGTATACGACAAAAAACCTTCCTTCTTTTTTTTTAACCATGCTTTGTAAAACGAATATGTTATCCATTGTAGAATGACCTTTACGAAAACCTGATTGCGACTCGTCTAATTTACCAAATTCGTCAAACCAAGTACACAGTCGTGAATTAATAATATTTCCAAATATTTTATACATAGCATTTGAATGAAATACCTCTATCATTTGTCGGTGCCATTTTAGAGCCGCATTTGTGTAAGGGAACAATAATGCTAACTTCCCAAATGTCATGAAAAACTGTATTTAAAATGTGATTAAAAAGCGAGCAAAATACTGGACATATACCATTAGCGATGTTTTCATAAAACTCTGCACTTATACAATCAATGATCTGCGCCATTCCCATTTTTATCATTATTTCTTCATGTCTAATAGGGCTATGTAGAACGATTGCCCATCTTGTCTCGCTCCATGTTTACGGCGATAATTCCCTTATTGTAGGATTTGCTGGTGTCTATCCGCGCGTGACTTGCCTATAAACTCAACCGACTGTGTACATTCATTAAACGTGTAAACATCACCGTCACTGACTAGCTTATCGAAGTGAAGCGATGCGAATTTATCCCTGTTTCTGGCTTTGACTAGTGTACGAGACAATTGACAATGGTCGTCTGTGTTATTGGACTCTTTCCGTTAAGTCCTCTCCAACCGATAATTGTGATTATGCATTGAGCATTGTGCTATATGATGGTCTCTCGGTTTTTGTATTTGGAACATTGTGTCAGTATTGTGCAAGCTGACTTCCAACAGTATGAGCTCTCTCAATTCCAACAGCATGCCTATCTTTCAGCCTAAGTGGGCTTGAAATGAATTTAATGGTAAAATATTTAAACAAATTATTGGCGTTCCTATGGGTACTAATTGTGCGCCACTTATAGCTGACCTTTTTAGCTTATCTATTTTTTGAAAAAAAATTATGAGCTATTGTCATCACCTTGGCGTCGGCGTCGGCGTCTGCGTCGGCGTCGGCGTCTGCGTCGGCGTCTGCGTCGGCGTCCGGTTAAGTTTTGCGTTTAGGTCCACTTTTCTCAGAAAGTATCAATGCTATTGCATTCAAATTTGGTACACTTACTTACTATCATGAGGGGACTGGACAGGCAAAGTTAGATAACTCTGGCGTGCATTTTGACTGAATTATGTGCCCTTTTTATACTTAGAAAATTGAAAATTTTGGTTAAGTTTTGCGTTTAGGTCCACTTTTTTTCAGAAAGTATCAATGCTATTGCATTCAAACTTGGTACACTTACTTACTATCATGAGGGGACTGGGCAGGCAAAGTTAGATAACTCTGGCCTGCATTTTGACAGAATTATGTGCCCTTTTTATACTTAGAAAATTGAAAATTTTGGTTAAGTTTTGTGTTTAGGTCCATTTTATTCCTTAAGTATCAAAGCTATTGCTTTCATACTTGAAACACTTACTAACTATCATAATGGGACTGTGCAGGCAAAGTAATGCAACTCTGACTGGCATTTTGACAGAATTATGTGCCCTTTTTATACTTAGAAAATTGAAAATTTGGTTATGTTTTGTGTTTAGGTCCACTTTATTCCTACAGTATCAAAGCTATTGCTTTCATACTTGCAACCATTTTTAACTATCGTAAGGGGACTGTGCAGGCAAAGTTATGTAACTCTGACTGGCATTTGGACGGAATTATGGGCCCTTTATACTTAGAAAATTGAAAGTTTGGTTAAGTTTTGTGTTTTGGTCCACTTTACCCCTAAAGTATTATAGATATTGCTTTCATACTTGGAACACTCGCAAACTATCATAAGGGTACAGTAAAAGGACAAGTTGCATAACTCTGGATGTCATTTTTACGGAATTATGGCCCTTTTTTGACTTAGTAACTTTGAATATATGGTTAAATTTTGTGTTTCGATCCATTTTACTTCTTAAGTATCAAGGCTATTGCTTTCAAACTTCAAATACTTTCATGCTATCATGAGGTTACTGTACCTGGCAAGTTGAATTTTACCTTGACCTTTGAATGACCTTGACTCTCAAGGTCAAATTATTAAATTTTGCTAAAATTGCCATAACTTCTTTGTTTATGATTAGATTTGATTGATACTTTGACAAAACTACTCTTACCTAACATACCATAATAGACTCCCCCCCCTTCCCCCCCCCATTTTTTTAACGGTTAAAAAACTAAACTATTTATTTTGATTATTTTATGGTTGAAATACCGTCCAACCATCGCACCCAAGCAAAACACCCCCCCACCCCCCCCCCTCCCCCCACCCCCACCCGAATCCCCCCCCCCTATTTTTTTTTTTTTAAGATCATCTCACAAATTACCACCACACCCTCACACTATACCCCCCCACCTCACCCCCCCCAATTTATTTTTTTTGAAACTGTTACAAAACACAAATATTTATTTTTATTATTTTATGTTTGAAATACCGTCCAACCATCGCACCCAAGAATCCCCCCCCACCCCCCCCCACCCCCCGATTTTTTTTTCCTTTTTTTCGCATTTTTGGAAGATAATGTAATAAATGTCCACACCCCCACACAATGCACCCCTCTTCTATCCACCCCTCCCTCCTTTGTGATTGAAAATGAGAGTCCCTTCACCTTTAAAAAGAAAATAGATGAGCGGTCTGCACCCGCAAGGCGGTGCTCTTGTTTTATATTGTTATGAAAGCGAATTTATGTTAGAATTATCTAAAACTAAGCAAGTAGATTTGATTAATTGTTTTAACCTTACTAGTAGGTACATTGATGACATACTTAATTTAGATAATCCATTATTTGAACAATATATTCACAAAATCTACCCAAAAGAACTAGTCTTAAATAGATCGTGTATATCCAATACAGACGCTGCGTATTTAGACTTACATTTAACTATTAATAATAATTTGATCAAAACTAGTTTATACGACAAACGGGACGATTTTAACTTTGAAATTGTAAATTTTCCGTTTCTAGATGGCAACATCCCTAAAGGACCTTCCTATGGTATTTACATTTCGCAGTTGGTACGTTATGCCAGAGCATGTTCGTG
>NC_068357.1:20515096-20527596 GCF_020536995.1 Dreissena polymorpha
CTCTAAAAAAAGAACTGAACATACATTATGTTTTGCCTCAAGCTATTAATTTCATATTTACATAATATTTAACTAATAATCTCTTTGTATACTTTAACTACAGATATTTTATAAAAATTCACATGTTTATTCAGGGTCTTTCCATATAGCAATTGATCAATACTTATAACTGCAACACGCCGTAAAGCACACGGATGTATTTTCGTGCGTAAAAACATCATATCTATGTGCAGGGTCTTTATGGGCAATGCTGACCACGACCTTTAACAGCAATATGCGTTTTGAAACATTATGCCTCATTACCATCTAAAAAATATCAGGTTTATGTGACCGTTCAATTTACATGTCATTATATTATTTTCGTTCAAAAATGTAAGTCTTATTTTAAAAGTCACAAAATTATGCATTATTTTATAATATTTGTTTTGTTAATTTTGTCTATCATATAACAATCACTAACGTGTAGACTGTACTAAGTGATTGAATAGTGTATTAATATTTTTCTAACAATAAGTTGTCAATGGGGCCCCCGAACTCTCAATACAATAATTAATTGTTACCTAGTACTCTCATAAACAATCCAATAAGACGGGAATTTAAAAGATAAGCATTCTTCCAGAATTCCTTATTTATATAATGGTAGAAGAGAGCTAAATATCTATCGCACCTCATTAGGACTGTGATGTATTAATGGTTGAGCAAGGAAGAAAAAGCATTCGATTCACGCGTGTATTACCAGATGCCACGGTAAAACAGTAAATCCTAGACACTTACATGTCATTTTCAGACGGTCCTAGTCTTGAACACGAAGTGGCGCGCCGAACGGTGGAGCGCGTGTCGGAGGAGTTTAAGATGTACGTGAATGCCAAACTAATGCAAATGAAGAAGCAAGTCTCGGATCCTAAAATTGTGAAAGAGATCAATAACATCCTCGAGATATCAGCAGACATACACAAGTAGGTAATAGTTGTACATTGTTTCATGATAAGCAGGCAGAAAAGAATTAGAATTTTCTTTGGTTCAGGTGAATCTGAATATTACATGTTTCCACAAGAGATGTGATTATTTAATCCTTTCACTAAGAGAATGGGTGTTAAAAGTAAATGTTGCTTACCAGAGGTAAGTTTTTTTTGCTGAAAAACTAATATTTTGTAAAGCTTAATGTTATAGACTGAAGCATTTATTAATTAACATAATTAGCCTTTTGCCCCCTCCGTGTTGATTTTTCGAAACATATCTGTTTGATTGACTATTTAATTCAATAATTAAAGATGATGCGAAGAATGCTGACGATTGGGACACTTAAATTAAACACTTGATTGAGTTAAAAAAATATAAGAGCAAACTAGCAAAGTACATTAAATGAATTTGTAATTTAAAATAAGAAAAATATGTATGTGTACGAAAAAGTAAGTACTTATATTCAATAAATAGTATTTACATGAATCTTTTTATCACTTAAATTCCTTTTCACATTTTTGTTCGGCTGTCCACATTGTTGTTTTGCTTGAGCTGAAGAAACAATAATGTATTACTTGTGTCGGGCGTAATTTACAATTAATTGCTTTAAGAGGGTGGACACTTAATTAACAAATGAACCAGCAAGCGAACTTTCGACTATTTGTGTTTCAATAATTTTCTCGCTTAACCTAACTTGAGATTTCAGACAAATGTACAATGGGATTGAATCCGTGTCCTATACAAAAAAATTAAATAACACTTGTGTCGCGCATATCTCAAATATTGTATGTAGCGGGCTCACACTTATGAACAAGCATGTGCACTTGCGCATTTGTGTTTGGATGTTTTTGATTAAGCTATACCTATGGCGCATTTGTTTGTGAAAAAATACATGTTTAACTTGTTTACACAACACAATATCCAAATGTTTCATAGTTAAAGGGTTAATACTAACAATGAATCCATTAACCGAAACCTGTATTAGATACTAGAACTCTAGAACCAATCGTTTTGACTAAATAATTAATCTAAAAACATATTAGTGGCTAGGCGAAGTCTGAATCGGCATAAAGATATATACCATTGTGGCAAGGTTACGATATTGTCATGACTTAAGGACCACATTATAGAATAATAGCCGTGTGCTATGTTTCAAATGGTAAAAACCTCGGATACCAAATCTTTTTTGTCAATCCATGATAGTTTATTATGTCCAATCGACTTACTAGTTATGTAAAATCATGTCATACTTACATTACAAATTATCTCTTTTGTAATTTTGAAAGATCACGATATACCAATGTTATATGTAAACATTGTTTAAATTAGTCAAATCATGATATACCTAAATAAACTTAAAAAGACAGTACCCGTATATCCGACAGGAAGTTAAAGAATGACCAAAGCAAGCTGGCAAACGCCGTGGATGGTGCCGGGGAGTGGCGCAAGCGGGAGAACTCCCGACTTACTGACCTCGTACAGAGAAGACTGGAGTATCTTCAGGTGAGTTGTGGGTATATATGAGACTCGCTATGGACAAGAAAACGGGGCAACACTTGCCGAATAACCTGATTTTTCGTTTAAAAGAAGTTTGCTTGGGATGAAAAATTATATAAAGCGGGTTGTGTCGCCCCTGATAGCCTGTGCATGACCAGCACATGCTAATATGAGATGAACAATTTATGGACATGCTTTTAACCCAGTTTCTCCAATGAGAAAGAAATGAACACTAAATATTATGACTATTACAACTTGCAAAAAAATAATTGCAAATGGCATTTTTCAATCCTTTAGCAATTGAGATAGAATAGCAATTAAATGATAGTATACATTTATAAAGAATTCAAAACAGATGCCATAATTAAGTTAATAAATAGACAAATATCATTTTCCTGTTTTCTTCAATGTCAATTCAATCATTCAATTAATGTTACACATTACTATTTTACAACCTATCAAACAACAATACAATCAAATATCGTTACATGATAATTTACAACTTTGTGGTTACCATGGTAACCAATTTAAAAATTAAAACTGCGTGCAGTTATTTTAAGTCGCTATGTTACTGTATTGGAATATTAATTATTAAAACTGCATAATAAAATAAGTACAGATAAAATGTATTCTACATGCAAACATTCAAACCTTTTCCATACATATGAGTGAGGTCTTGCGGCCGTTTGCTCTTAAGGTAGAGGGAGTGTAATGCACATGTATTAGGATCTATCTCATGTTGGTATTTTCTGATTGTTGTGTCAATAAGAGTTTCTTTTGTGCAAAATCAAAAAAATCTAACCACAGATTAAGAAATAATTTACATTTTATTAAACCTATCCCCCTTCTCGGATTTCTACAAAATGAAGTTATGGGGTATGAAAACAAAAATAAGAGCAAAATCATTAAAAGTCAATTTATTTTATCAGGAAAACCGTTTCTGTATACCATAATGATATATCTACAAAATAAATAAAGATAATCAACATATGTGTTGTTATTTTTAATATACATCTAAGAATTGTATAATGTGAAGAATCTGTTTCTATAAATTTTACATTATACATGGAAATGACAAACTTTTAAATCTGAAAAAAGACAATAAATTATCATTGCCCACTAATATACTTGACTTAAAAAGTATAAGTAAACATTAGTTGTGAAAAATATACTGTGTATGGCAATGTTCACCACAGCTAACTAAAAATAATTGAGATATACAATGGTGACCCCCCCCCCTTTTTTCATAAAAGAATGTGAATAAAAAAATTATATGGAATATTTTGTAAGCACTTTTTTCAATGAAAGTGTGTTCCGGCACTAAAATTTTGCTCACAATATTAATATTGCATCTATGCTTAACAAATCGAAAACATTATATAGTATGTTTCCAGGCGTATTTTCAAAAGAAAGGGAGGTAACTTTGGCAATGTAAACAAATGAACAATAAAAAATATTGAAGCACAAATGTGTCCATTTTATATGCTTTTCATATATCTAATAACAAATCAGCACTCTACAAGAAATTTGATGGCTCAAGGGCTGCAACTCTGTAGAAATTTCAAGAAAAAAAAGATAAATTTGTATGCATTGAACAACGATGTGCTTGATAGCACTAATTATTACAAATCACACATAAATAAACAGCTGTGTTACTTTCACACACTTTTCAGTGATAAAGAAAGCTGCAAGCTTTGGCAGAACGTTGTCGAGTACTTTCTTCATACTAGTAACTCGCAGTTGACCAATCCATTAGAGTTTGTCATAGTGAAGATGTCTCGGAGGCCATCTTCTCATGACCTGCATCTTTTGCAGACTCTTTGGCGACAGCTTCAATGAATTCCCCAGCCCGGTTTTCCATCAGTTTGAGATTCTCTGGATGGATATCTTTCATGTCCAGGGCTGACAGGAAATTGTTGACCTTTACAGCACCACCCAATCCATCAATCATTGCTGTAAATGTAAGAAAATACAATGATAAGTACCTTTCATGTATTGCACCAAAATTTAACAACCCATCAACAAAACAGCTCAGACAAAACGGTCCGGAATTCTGGACAGTACAGCCTATATACTTGATTGAAACAGTCATTCGAAAGACAGCATAGCAACGGTGCAATAGCAATCTTCGAAATATTTTGTTTAAAGCCACTTGGCAGTTGCCAAAATAGTTATTTTTAATGGTCATAGTAAAAAGTCAGTTTCCCAACTTGCACAGCTACATTTATTTGCCAAATTACACTCGTACTCCAAACAGATGTTATCACAAGCAATTTTCATCAATGCAAAATACATACAAACTTCTTACCTATCCCAAGCTTTGTATTGACTGCAAAACAGGGCATCCCTCTGGATTTGATATGGTGTGTTGTTCCATATGGTACTCTGTTAACAGCACCACATTCAAAATGTAAATACACAACATACAAGTAGCCCCCGAAGCATCTCTATAGTTCATCCTCAACATTGTCAAATGTTAGTGGCACGGGTCCTAGTATACATGACTGACAGGACTGGATGCTCTTCAATAAAATATCCAATTCCACAATCCGACGTCCATGCCAGTTGTCGTTTTGTTTTCTATGGCTAAAAACGGGACAATTACCTTCTGTGCACTTTCATATATTCAAGACGGGACTGTAATTATGCTCAACTAACACATTCCTGTGATTAACAGAAACCTTTCTCTAAGATTTGGATTTCAAACGTCTTTTTTTTGTTACCATTCATTGTTGTTTGTTTTTGTTATGGTTTTGAGAGTAGAGTGATCTCTCTTGGAGGGTTTCCTAGGAATTCCCAATAATAATTACCAAAAAACGGAAAACTTTCTATTTTATGGTAAATTAATTTTATGTATCAAAATCCGATATAAAGAAAGTCTATATGCGAGAAAATAATTGTATTTGATAAAAAAATATTCAAATTCCCGACTCAAACGGACATTTTCGAGTTACAACGAAAATCTTACGAAATTGTACGGAAAATTCCGTGCTCTTTACGCGGTTTCTACCTTAAATCTACAAAATGTTACATCAACTATGTGTAATACGAGCTTATTGTTTGCATTCTTACATCTGGAAGTGGGATAGACATCAATAGTTCCTTGTTCACAGTGTGCTAATTCTTCCTCTTATAGCACATACATTAAGCAGAGAGGCTAAGTAAATATGTTATTTTTGTAATTATTTAGGACATTTAACCATAAAAAGTCAAATTGATTAAAAGAATAACACTTACCTTGTTCAAAGACTCCAAATACTATTATTAGCATCAAACTAAAATCGATATGAACATGTGTTAAATAATTGTGTGTGCAATTGCAATATATATGGCCAAATTTGGTGAAAGGGGAATAATAGGTCATCTCATTGGAAATAAAAGGTCAAAATCAACTATTGTTTGATAGAAAATACTTTAACTGACCAGTTTTTGCCGATGTTTATATGACTTAAATAAGAAAAACGTAAGGCAATTTACAAAACATTAAGCGCAAGATTAGCGACGTCATTTCTAATTAGTTTTATCATTATGACGCTTGCCCAATTAGCACCAAAAAGTCTCAGAACACGCAATATATTGATTGCGAACCTAAGAATAATATGGCTTTAACTATTTTCTCCACAGAATCCTTCGGATTGTGACAAGGCCAAGAAAATTTTCTGCAAACTGTTAACTAATGGATGTGGATATGGATGTCAGCTGCATCATGTGACCTTCTGCCTGATCATGGCGTACGCTACCCAGCGCACGCTCATCCTGAAGGGGGAGGGATGGGCATACTCGGCCAAGGGCTGGGAGTCTTTATTCCTGCCAATCAGCAAGACGTGCCGCTGGACCGGCGGTCCGGTTGTTGCATCGCAATGGGGACGTATGTACACTGCCAAACAATATGTATATTTTGTAAACATGTTATCGTTTCAAAGGGTTGCTCAACAGTGCACTTTTAAGTCTAGTTCATACAGAATTATGGGAAAAATGGATACAATTATGGGTACCTACAACAGTGGTTAAAAATCGGTATGATTACAAAAGTACAAAACTGTAATTTAAAGAAGTATAAATAATTATAAATGAAAAAAGATAATTAATTTGATCGTATAATTGGTAAAAGACTAACGTTATGGCATTTTTGCAGCGAATTCTACGACGGATAGTTCGCAAGTCATCGAGCTTCCGCAGTTATTTCAATTGTCTTCGCGCCCACGTTTTTTACCGCTAGCAATACCGGAAGACCTCGCTGACCGTTTGACACGTATTCACGGTGACCCTCCGGCTTGGTGGGTCGGTCAGTTTGTGACCTACGTGACAAGACCAAGCGCCATGTTGCAGACGTTCCTTAATGAAAGCAAAGAAAAGATGAACTTTACCAATCCTATAGTCGGGTAGGCGGAAAGCGATGTTTCAGAATAAATTAACAGTTTGTGCATTGCCTAACGTTTTTGCTCCATGCGTATTATTAAGTCCGATGCTAACAAATAATATCAAATCTCTGCTAAATTCGAAGCTGGATTATGTGGAGCGAAACAACAGGTCACTTGGTGAAATTAAATATGTTTCGTAATATTTCCGGTCCATGGATAAAAATGTTTTCCCAATATGGCTTTTGTGAAATCTTCTGAACACCATTGTCATAAACATTATGACACTTGGTCACAGCGTTTGTTATTAGGTAACACGATTTTGTTACATTCAACAACATCGGTCACAGGGTAGAGGTAGACACTTTACCATAAAAAGACAAAACCTTGTCAACACTATAAAAGTCACATTGTTTTGTCAAATCATATGGAAACTTGCTCTGAACATTTGTTACAATGGTATCTCTACCGAAATCGAAACATAGACAAACAATGGGGACTGAATTTTTCCTTTCGCGTTTTAAATGATACATTATAAGCAAAACATGTTATGATCAGTTTAGTTCCTTGGAGCCACACATGATAGCCTAACGGTCTTCGTCTTTGTAGGATTGATACTTTGTTCCCAAAAACGATTATTTTAACATTTATTGTGCCTTTATGTTATAGGATTTTCAGAAATTACAGTTGCACAACGTTTCGCTACGTAGTGATTATATGCCTAGGTTAAAATATAAAGTAAAACCTTTAAATATGTTAGACTGTTTTGATGTGTTACACAATATTGTATACCCATGCTGAATTACAGAGTGCACGTGAGACGAACAGACAAGATCGGTACGGAGGCCTTATTTCATAACGTTGATGAATATATGCGTCACGTCGAAGAATGGTTCGATATCTATGAGAAGCAGCACCCCCGTGCTCAGCGGAAATTGTATTTAGCGTCCGATGATCCGGGGGTCTTGCTTGAGGCAAAAAAGAAGTGAGTGTTAATACACTTTTTAATTGGACAAATCACCCAGTGTCAATTGTATTGTGAAACTATACTATACTTAACGGCCACCGGAAAAACTTTGCGAAACCGAAATTTCGCAAACTTAAGTACCCTTTTTCTTGAAGGTTTGCTTATTTGTGATAAAGTATAAGATAAAAGTCTAACTTGTGATTAATAATTGGTTATTTTTGCTTGTTAAATGCGTTTTCTTCACTATGAACTTTATTTGCAAAGTTGGGGTTCCCATGGGATTTTTGTAATTTCCCATGGGATTTTTCATTATCCCATGGGAATTTTGGTTTCTCCCATGGGATTTTTCTCCAGCTTTTTTTATGGGAGAAAAAATCCCATGGGATTTTCAAAAACATAAAACACGTTCGTTTGTGCTTAGTTATCGATTTTAAGCATTGTTAAAGCATTTGTGCTTATTTTCGTTCAATTTACTTTGATAGAAAAAAAATCCCATTTTTTTATGGGAAAAAAAAATCCCATGGGATTTTTTTCTGATTTTTAGAGATTTATTCATGTAACCTTCAGAAACACTACCTTTTAACAAATGATGAGCATTTCTCGCGATTTCAACGCGTTATATCGTGTTTTAAAATAATAAAAAAATCCCATGGGATTTTTTTCCCATGGGAGTTTTTTGTCCCATGGGATTTTTTTTCCCATGGGATTTTTTTTTCCAATGGGATTTTTTTTAAGGTATAAGTTTCTAAAAGCTATATAATAATAATAATTATAATAATAATAATAATAATAATAATAATAATAATAATAATAATAATAATAATAATAATAATAATAATAATAATCGTGCTCAATATGATGAATTTGTACTTTTAAGCGACTAACATTTTTATTCGAGCCGATCATCGAGTCCGAATGGTGAGTATAAGAGCAATTTACCTGTACAAATAAATCTCAATTGTGAAGAGAACGCTACCGTACTATAAAATAATCTTGATAATAAGTCATATCATTTCTCGACAGAAAATGAAAACAGTATCCATATTGATGTCAGCAATGTCCCCTGCTATGATAAATATTGACAAAATGAAAAACCTTGACAATAATTCCGTGTCGAATACGCATAAGATTATAGCAATCAAATTCATATAAGCATTGATAAGATAATTTGCGAAAATGGGTCTTATGTCAAATACGGCAAGCGTAGCTCCATTCCATAATGTCCGGTATTAAGTCACGTCAAGTTTCGTGGTCGAATTATAGCATAATAATCATTTTCACATTACGCGATTCATATGAGTTTCCCTACATATATTGTGTTAAAATTTATGTTACACTAATGTGCGATGATGAAAAGGGGATTTCGGTAATTCTACATTCGCCCGCCTAGTACCGAAATCCCCATATTTACGCCTTAAAGGGTCAATAGGTCATCGGTATGAATGGTTTTTGACTTCACATGAATGTTAAGGTGCAACAAATTTGATATTAATTTTAATTATTAAGCACTCTTGACAGCATTAAGTTGCCTTTCAGTGGGGATTTCGGTAATTCTACACTAGAACTTAAACGCGCGCCGGTACCGAAATCCTGCTGTACAAACCTTCAAGTGTCAACAAAATTATTATAGTGTTTTTTTTCATTAGCAACCAGTGACATGTATTATCTCCCATTCGGTTACTTCTTTTAGAAAATAATTAGCGGGGATTTCGGTACTGCTACATTCGTACGCCCAGAGCCGAAATCACCCATGTTTACGCCAATCCCCCATATTACGCCTTAAAGGGTCTATATGTCATTATGTTTGGGTTTTGGCTTTGCATTAATGTTGATTTGTACACAATCATATTAGTGTTAATCATTTAAACACTCTTATCAGAATATTTTTTCCATTATTAAATAGTTTATTAATGTGAAAAATGTGTAAACGAATGTAAAAAAGGTAAAATGTACATTTAAAACATTGGTTACACAAAAGTATATGTAAATATAACATGACATAGTAATAATAAGTCTTCAGAAAGTATTTTCCAAACAAATCTGATGAAACAAATGATATCGTACTACCTTATTTACAATATGCTATACACTTTTGCAATTTAGTTATCAATGTTTAATCAAAGCATAAATCAGGATAATATGTTGCCTCTTAGCGGGGATTTCGGTAATTCTTAACAAGCACATAAACCCGCGCCGGTACCGAAATCCCCGCTGTACAAACCTTCAAGTGTAAAAAAATAATGATTTAGGTTTAAATAAAGGGAACAATAGTATTTTTGGCCACCAAAAAGCACTTCCGCGTCAACAAAACGATTGAAATTATGTCAGAAACCCAGCTTTTCATTGTATATATTGCAATACACCATCGGCCGCCGAGAGCGGAATACTGCGCTTGGCCGCTAAACAATGTGGATTGCATCAAATTAAATGTCAATTTTCGATTTTATTACAAAAATAAACACTGCCTTTTTATAAATATGTCAAGCACGTACACTTAACAAAAAAATCGATATATCTTTATGTAAAAGAAAAGTAAAGCGCTTTATATATAACAATGTTTTATAATGTCTCTCTGGTTGAGAAAAAAAACTAAACAAAACCATGTAGAACATATATGTTTTCATAATTAAAAAAAAATATTTAATGATGCACGTGATGTTTTATAATTGATATAAGTTCACGTGTCATTGAACGAGTTAAGGGAGAGATGCGAATTAAATTACACATAATTAAAAAATGATACTATACTGTCAGCTTGATTTATAAATTGTGTTCCATCGCGCCAATATATTCATTGTTCCATGAAATTGTGTATAAAAGCAAAACGATTGAAATTATGTCAGAAATCCTGCTTTTCACATGAAATGATCTTTAACACTTTTTTTATTCCAATCAGGTAATTAATAATAATAGGGGAAGTCTATACTGTGTATTAGAAACTTGTTGTGGTGATCCCTATCTTATCCGCTCAATACACATCCACCTGGCTACTGTACAGAAACAATTAGATTTACTTCCAAAATAACTGATTTCATTAATTGCTAACTTGTTGTCTACATTTTAAATTAACAACGATAATGGATCAACATCACCGTTGCACAATTATTAAGTTCACAGTAATCTGTACTTTAAATAGATAGCCTAATTAAAGACGGTGCTAATAAAGAACAAAGCGTGAATGTGGATATTAAGAAATTAGATCCTTTTTGCATGACACTGGCAGTATATCATTTTATCTTATATAAATAAGCCACATTTAAGACATGGATAAAATTAAAATAAGACACATTTGCATCTTTCATTTCTTGAAAAAAAAATAAGCACGCAGTCACATATAAATAAGATACATTGAAGACACAGAAAAAAATAAATAAGACACATTTGCATCTTTCACTAAATTTTCTTAAAAAACATGTGAAACTGAAGAAAAACATTTATTACTGACACATTATTCTAAAAGTCGACTGACAACTTAAGTTCAAAGAGGGATTTACAATTAAATAAGATCCATTTTCGCATGATGCTGGTTGTAGAGCAAGCAATACATTTCTTACTGACACATTATTCTAAAAGTCGACAGGCAACATAAATTCAAAGAGGGAACCACAATTAAATAAGATCAATTTTCGCATGATACTGGTTGTATAGCAAGTAGTCACATATTAATTACAGCTTGCATTAGTTGCAATAATTTTGTTAAGTGCGCGTGCTTCTGAACGTTGCGTTAAGCGAGAGTGTTGCCATTTTGTTAGTTTTATATTTTGGTATTATGTATGATTATTGCTTGTTTTGAATTTGAAATAAACGCTTTCTGGCAAATAAGCATCGTCTTAATTTTAATACAAATAATGAACATTTGACATACAAAATGTCCAATAACATACCGGCAATAACATTATATATATGTTAATTTCTGTGCATGTTTATACCGAAATTATAGCCGACATCGGCAGTTAGGGAAATTTAGTGACACACTTTAACACATCAAACATACATGATAGTTCTTTTTTCATATGATATTCCCCTGGTTGCTTACCGGTGTATTGGTACAGTTGATAACCCCGCCGGGACTACAGTAGGGTGCTAATACACACGTGTATCGTGTTCAATACAATCGTCTTAATTTTAATGCAAATAATGAACATTTGACATACAAAATGTCCAATAACATATCGGCATTAACATTATATATATGTTAATTTCTTCGCATGTTTATACCGAGATTATAGCCGACATCGGCAGTTAGGGAAATTTTGTGACACACTTTAACAAAACAAACATGCATGATAGTTCTTTTTTCATATGATATTCCCCTGGTTGCTTACCGGTGTATTGGTGCAGTTGATAACCCCGCCGGGACTACAGTAGGGTGCTAATACACACGTGTATCGTGTTCAATACCCGATCCATGCTACAACGTGTAAGAACGGGAATTTCGGTAATTCTACCTTTTTAAGCTTGCGCACCTCTAATGGGCACATATCCAAATATAATTTAATTAATTATTTTCCTAATCAGCATCATTTCACTAAACTACATGCAAATTTGTAGGTAGCTTTCCATGCTTAAAAAAAATAAACCGATTTTTTCAAAACCACCCTCACGCTCGGCTTTTGTCCAGTTTATTTTCACCCCTGGGGTATATAAAAGTTCCATAATTCATTCAAATTTCCAAATGTGGGCATGCAGTTGGTGTGTACAGATGCAGTAAAGGTGTT
>NC_068357.1:20532596-20607596 GCF_020536995.1 Dreissena polymorpha
TTAATTGACAGTGATCTTTAATGTATGTCATAATATAAATTAAAATCAATCTTAATTAAAGCTTGAGCGGTTGGTTTGTAATAAGTTTTGTAAATGTTGCTGTAGGATATGTATGCACAATAAATACTAACGCTCTGGCATATTGTGATGGTGATATGATTATATATTGCACAATGAATATGTGATGATGTTCTTGTGATAATATTGAGGCTATAATTAGTTTTTGAATTAAGCTAGCTAATTTCAAATAAGATACAAACACATCCCAATCCTAAAATTATCAGTAAGTTATAGTATTGTTTGCCTCTAGGCGCATAATTAATTGAAGGCCTAGTTTATCTGTTAATCCTCGCCCCATGTGGTGTCCCAGTGTGTACACTGATATTAATACACGATGTATTGGTCCACAATTAAATCTCTTATAAAAACATGTCTCTCAGGTGACTGAAAAATGGCTGTGTAGATGCAACAAATACTACTACAACGGAGACTAAGATAACACATGTTACAATTAATTTGTCTTCCTTGCGTTCTTCTTATACGACAAACACTTCTAAAACAAAAAAGCAAAAAGCCGCTACTGCTACTGCTTCGGCTACTCTTACTGCTACTGCTACTGCTGCCGCTGCCGCTGCCACTGCCAAGGCCGCTGCCACTGCCGCTGCCACTGCCGCTGCCACTGCCGCTGCCGCTGCCACTGCCACTGCCGCTGCCACTGCCGCTGCCAGTGCTGCTGCTGCTGCTACTGATAGTGCTACTGCTACTGCCACTGCTACTGCCACTGCTACTGCCACTGCTACTGCCACTGCCACTGCCGCTGCCACTGCCGCTGCTGCTGTTGCTTCTGATAGTGCTACTGCTACTGCTGCTGCTGATGCTTCTGCTGCTGTTGCTGCTGCTACTGTTACTGCTACTGATACGGCTACTGCTAGTGCTACTTCTACTGCTACTGCTAGTGCTACTGCTGCTGCTGCTGCTACTGCTACTGCTACTGCTACTGATTCTGCTACTGCTACTGCTGCTACTGCTGCTGCTGCTGCTACTGCTACTATTGATAATAATTCTCCTTCTACTTCTCTTTCTAATATTGCTAGCGATGCTTCATAATTTATTTTTAAATGTATCATTTTGTTAAAACAGGAAAGAACTGTTTTATATATTTTCTTAAAGGGATCTTTTCACGCTTTGGTAAATTGACAAAATTGAAAAAAGTTGATTCAGATTCGTAAGTTTTCGTTTTAGTTATGATATTTGTGAGGAAACATTAATACTGAACATTAACCATGCTCTAATATAGCCATTATATGCATCTTTTGACGATTTTAAAACCTAAAAATTATACAGCGTTGCAACGCGAAACGATTGAATAATTTGGAGAGTTCTGTTTTTGTCGTTAAATTTTGTGAAACTACGAAGATTGCTTATATAAGGTATAAAATACGTCGAGAATGTGTACTCGGCGGAATAGCTCAGTAGGCATAAGCGTTTATACTACAGGACTCTGCCAGGACTCCAGGGGTCACTGGTTCGAACCCTGCTCCGGGCAATGTACATTTCCTTTTTTTTTTTTTTCTTGATTTTTTACTGGAGCTTTTATGATCCAATGTTTACATTTATCAATATAAAGCATTTAATGAATAAGTTAAAAAAAATGCCAAAATCTGTGAAAAGGCCCCTTTAAAGGTGTAAAGAATCTAAACTTTTCTGCGATTTAAGTTTTATTTAACTGGATTAGTATAGGCCACATAACAGACGCTATTGTACTGATTTGTACTAAACAACATTTTGTCATAATCAACAGTTTTAACATGCCGCAGTTTCCTTGGAAGTTGACCTTTGATTGGAGTTATGTATAAAACATTAACAAGGTATTTGTTGACAGTTTGTCCTGTCACGATTATATATTAGTTGAGCCAAACGTGTGATAAAGATCCCTTTTGGGGTGGCGATAAATACTATTTATATTGTTCAACAGTGGGAGACTGAGAAAACGTATGTTACAATTAATTTGTCTACTTTGCCTGCTTCTTCTTTATATATTTTTCTTGCTAATCGTTTAAGTTTAGTTTTAGTTAAGTAGGTATATCAATTTACATTTTTTGATAGATATTTATTTGGATAGTAATGGTATGTTTTATTTGACTTGACATCATTGAACCGGTTTATTCATTGATAAGATCGGGATCTCCACAGGTGTTTAATCTCGATTGTTAGGTGGGGAGAAGGGTCCGAATGATAATGTTGTCGTCGGCTTACGAATCACATTTCACAAGTTTTAGACAAATATGCATACGTTATAAACCTAATTTAAGTATTACATAGATAATAACTTATCTTTATTTTGATGAACTACGTTTAAGGTATAAAACTATAATTATCTATGTGTTGTGTGCCGCATACATACCATCTTGCTTTTTTAAATTTGATCACAACGGTCCGAAGTCATAAACATTCATTATGCATGGTTGCTAAAGCACAGTGTATACTAACTAACCTATGTTTATTGTTGTTTGCTAGGGTTATTATTATTATGTTTTATTTTTTTTTATTTTTTTTTGGGGGGGGGGGGGTGGGAGGGCTTTTATAGAAGATTTCAACTAGTCCTTCAATTAACGAAAAAAAAATATTGGTATAGGAAATATAAAAGAGTAATAGACAGCTTCATTCATGCTGTTCTATTATGGTGTTTTAACGCATATAATTATGTATGGTTGATGAAGCACATTGTATGCTACCGATGTTTATTGTTGTTTGATGATGATGTTAAGTTGGTGTTGCTGTTGTTGTTAATGATGATGATGAGGAGGAGGAGGAAGAAGAAGAAGAAGAAGAAGAAGAAGATGATGATGATGATGATGATGGTGGTGGTGGTAGTAGTGACGACGACGACGATGATGATGATTTTGATTATGATAATGAGATTTGAATTAAATTAATGCGCAAAGATTTTTCTTTTTAGCGGCCAAATGCAGATATCTGCGCTCGGCCGCTGTAAGGGTTATGTAATATTTGCAATCTACATAGGAGTCAATAGCAGATACCAAGCACCATATGCTTATGAGAAACAAAAGCAAAATATTGGCAATCGCTGAAATCTCGAATATGACTTACTCATTTTATTAAATGAAAACCGGTAACTATTTTAAACGGTTATTATATTGCAACAACTTAGCGGTGTTTATCCAAAAGACCATTGTTATAATTACAGGGACGTCAATAGGCCAAACTATTCAGGAAATATGATTTGAGTCGTCAAGGATAGATTTTGAGATCAATGTACGTCCGATGAGATTTAAAGGGAGTTTGAGGCGTAGGGACAGATTCGTTCGAGTACGCGATCATTTGAGAACAAATTATGTTGAAGCTTTATCGGAATTCCGGAAATTTGCGATCGGTACCGATTTTTTCTGGTTCTTTTTTATTGATTCTGATAAGTTAGCGGCCGGCACGGACATGAATATTAACTGACGAAAACTTTTCGCTACTTTCCGAAAATCTTCGACATGTTGCAAATATCCGTAATATTCCGCATTGTACTCACCAGAAATTGCAACTAGAAAGACTACAATAAATCAGTTAGCTACGGCTCGGGCGGGGATTTACCTTTTATCCCTGTAAGGGACCTAATGCCCCAGACTACCGGCTATTTTTTCCGGAATTCGAACTTGATACACTTGATATCCCTGAATTAAATATTTATATCCGCACTTTTGATCTCTAGAGTGCTGACTGTTAGTATTGTATTTGACTGGAATGACTGTCGATTATGTGTTTTTAAGATTAAAACAAGCTTACGAAGAACTTTGTGTTTGCTTTTTTTGTACGCTTTCTTTTTAAAAATGTATTGTCCGCCACGGACGCAACAATTGACCAAATGTACCAGATTGTGGTCTCTTTAAAGTGCTATGTTTTTACTGCCGTGATATCTTTAACAAACTACACATTATTGATCGTGGACGTTTTGTACTCTTATTGAATTTGTTTCCCCAAAATATGCTCTTCTATTAGTAGATGTTTAGGTGACGATGTTCTAATTATAGATCTTACACGGCCAAGAAACACTAGATAGGTCTTTGCAAAGAGAGCTGTTGGATATCGTGAATGCGTTCAATGTGGCCTGTTTATTTCAGAAAGCTATGTGCAATGTTTTATGGGGATTTCTATCAAATTGTCAATTGCAAAATTTGATTTAATTCATTCGGATCTACAAGCGGGAAACTTCTTCATTAAAGTTCAATGGGCTTTTAAGAAGTTCGTTGAAAGGCCAAATTTGACGTTAAACAGCAACGCCGAAAAAATTGCTACTCAGTCTTATTTATCACTTTTTTTGTAAGATTTACCAGTAGACGTTCTTCAGTGAAATTAAGCAAACACACAGTGCCGACAAATATGGAAGGGTATTTAGGTAAAAATTACATCCTTCTTTGTGACTGTGTCATGATTCTTGATGGTACTTTCAATTAATATGTAGACACCTTTTCATGCTTGATGACACTTACATCTTGCCTGATGTCCAATGTCTATTTACATTCTGCTTAATGGTATCATGCATGTGTACAGATGCAACATTCTTGTTCGTTAATTGCATGCTGCATATGTGTATGTTGGTTTGTGCAGAGAGACTTGTGCAATAGGCGCAGTGCATAATGAAATCAAATATTAATGCGTTTAATAAATTAACGCGATGGTAAGATGTGAGTTTCACCCAAGCACAAAGCAACATACTATCATGCATGATACAATGATGTCAATTGACAGTCATTCCGAAATGCTACGGAGGACTACGGAAATTTACGGCGTATAACGGAAATTTTATGTTATAGGAGAAGTTGCGCACCTTTGTAAGATATTTGCTACTGAACCGAAATTAACCGCGTGTTTGTAGACTTAACTTTTTTTTGGTTAATGACTAACCATATTTTTTGTACAGTAATTTACCTTCAATAACCAAAGAAAGTCTATGGATATATTTCAATATATGCTACTAATGCATGTATGCAGAGCTCCAGATAAGACGCTTAAAGTCGTAAAAAATTGAATTAAATTTAGTAAAAAAGTAGACTTAAATTCTGTGCGTACGGTTACACATTGGAAAAATAAAATAAGAATTCAAAATGTGTGATCATGCGTAAAACTCAATATCAATGCATATAATGTAAACATTTTATCAATGAGTTCCCACTCGTCTAGGCCCTCATTACAATTATGAAATCAACAGCACTTTAACGTTATTATGAATAACAGACCATCTTTACAACAGTCGAAAAGCCGAACGTTTTCCATTATCTGGTCCTTTTATCGCAAAAAGTCTGCTGTAAACCGGCAATTGTCATTAGCTCTTCTTAGACTATAAACCTAAATGCGGATGTGCCAAAAATTATATTTACATGAAAAAAAAGAATTAATAATAGACTTTAAGGCTGGATTATTATAGAGTGTAAACCAAGATTTTGCTGAAAAAGTTATCTGGAACTTTGCATGTATGTTGAGAGGAAATCGATTACATAATTTCAAATTTACTAGAGTACTTTTATATTGCACCACATAAAATGCTTTAAAACTATAATATTGAAGTGCACATATAAACTTTATTATAGATGGGTAGGTATTTCGTGTCAATCTCTTTCACATATGAAAGAGCTGTTGGTCATGCTGCTTTAAGTACATATAGATGCATGACACAATTTAGATTAAGCAAAATAAAACACTAGGTATTTGCCAAGAGTCAAATATATACGAGCAGTAAGAGCGTAATCGTGCACAGCGATACTTACTCTTGTAGAATTGAAACTCTTATTGCTTTCTTTCGAAATAATTTCATGTGTCCGATCTAATATGCAATATGCCCGGTGTTTTTTTTGCGGATTAATGTTCCGTTTTAGATCCATAATTAACGAATGCCTCAATATTTTCAAAAATTAACACCGGAATAATGTTCACCGACATTTTTTCATACAGATTGGATATAAATATTATAGAGCTTAACAAAAAATACATTAAGCCCTGTTCTCCCGGCACACGTGCTGGACACACAGGTGGTTAGCGTGTGGCTATGATAATAATTAGTGAAAACATCTTTTTGAATGATAAATAATCATATTAAAACGAAAAATCAAATTTTCTAGTAAAAAAAAAAATCACTACCGTTTTATATATAACAAGGTATCCAACTCGAAATCATCCGAAAACGGGGTGCATCGTTTTGAGCAGCCATTACTAAATTAATTTTGCAGCGATTTTCATGACCCGGTCTTATTCAACGCAGAAATGAATTTCCTTTTAGGAAATGTATATATATTGTTATATTTCTACACATGCTGGGTCAAATTTTAAGAAATAAAGCTATACATAATTCGCTTGACCCAGTTGTTATCGATCAGACCGTATTTATGAATGAAATCTCCAGTTGTAAGGACACAACTCCGCATTGGAGCAATGAAATCACCCTTGTGTTTAAAATGTCAGTTGGTTGAAATGTATGTAAACAAAGGTTTGAAAATGCGCTGGACAGTTAGTTTTGATGCATAATTCTACGGCAAGCACGGTAAGAATGTTTTTTTTTCATACGTTTTATTGAATTATGGTATCGAGGTTCGTGAACTTTGCAGGGAAAATGCCCATTTCCCCGTGAAGATTTCAGTCATGAATACTGTCTGATCGATCACAGCTGGGTCACGCGAGTTGTGTATCGTGTTATTTTTTAAAAGTTGACCCAGTATTTGTAAAAATATTGCAAGACATATACATTTCCAGAAAGGAAATTTATTTCTGCGTTGAATAAGACCAAGATCGTGAAAATCGCTGCAAAATTGATGAAGTAATGGCTGTTTAAAACGATGCATCCCGTTTTCGGATGATTTCGAGTTGGATACCTTGTTGAATATATATTTAACTTATTTTTTTAAGAAAAGTTGATTTTTCGTTATAATATGATTACTTATCATTCCAAAATATGTTTTCACTAACTAGTATTATAGCCACACGCTAACCACCTGTAGCTGGACACTTTTAAAAAACACTATACAAATTCAAGTACTTATGCATTTAATTGATTGTAAACAATGACGGTTGAAATCCGTGCGTGGGAATTTTTCTGGTAACCAAGAGCGACGTCAACGTTCATGACAAACCTGTTTATATGACATTTATTTATTGATTTTTTCCAACTTGATTGAAAATTATGTTTTATGATATTTTAATACATGTAGATGAAGTAGTTGTTTTCTCAACGAGGAGTACAATAGTTGTACAGTACTAGACACGAGTACTTGTAACTTTCAGGTTTCTCTGTATACCACAGACATTATATAGTCATAAAATGATAAATATGTGTTTATAGAAATTGTAATTATAGCATGGTAAACAGACTAGAGAAATCTGAAAGTTTCACGCACAGGTCTGTGGCAATGGGGGTTTGGGCTACTTTATAAATATGAGGTCGATATGCAATGCACATCGGTAGATTACGTCTACTGTAATTATTTGGACTAGGGAAGGGCCACAATTCCAACACATCAGCCCCGTTATGTTCTGAATAAAATGCATGTATAATTTCTTGAGTGCCAATTGCATCTTACAAATATCAAAAACATTCACGGCAGTCAATTCATTGTGTAAACTTACTGGTCTTCATGGCAATAATGAACGTATTTAGTTTAATGGAGATTATATAACGAAGGGAACTAATTCAGCTTATTCAGTTTACTAGTCAAAATGATTCGGATGTTTTCGCTTTTTTTTCCGAAAAGTAATTTATTCAACATACGGAAAATAAACGCGCGCCACCTGATGTCATAATTTAGTAACTTGCATTCTGCTTACTGCCTGTTGCTAACTGCCGTTGTTAATGACGCTTAGTGGCAAAACCGATTATGACTGGTTTCAGGAATAATGAACACACAAACATTGGATAGTCACCAAGCATGTTGAAACAATCATCAAGTATAACCGATAGAGAACAAGCATGTTGGAACTGTCATGAAGCATGTTAGAATAAACATCACGCACAATGTAAATATTATTCATGAATGATGTAATGTTGCAGCAATCATCAAGTATAAACGAATAGACAACAAGCATGTTGGAATTGTCATAAAGCAAATTAGAATAAGCATCGGTCATAATGTAAATATTCACCACGAATGATGTAACTTTTACCTAAATATCCTTCCATAGACATGTGTTGTTACTAAAATAGACATAGAGATTTGAGCATTGGGAGTGACCTAATCATACTGTGCTTTAGCAGTATTACGGAATACCGTTAGTGCCATCGTGGTTACACATTACAATCCAGAGGGCGAGAACGCGAGAACGCGATAGTACGATGGCGACAATGTGACAATACGATGATGACAGGGTGACAATACGATGGCGACAATGCGATAGTACGATGGCGACAATGCGAGAACGCGATAATACGATGACGACAATCAGACAGTGCGATGACGACAGTGCGACAATACGATGGCGACAGTGAGATAGTACGATGGCGACAATACTACAGTTCTATAGTGCGATAATACGATGACGACAGTGCGAAAATACGATGACGACAGTGCGACAATACGATGGCGATAGCCGACAGTGCGATAGTACGATGGTGCCAATGCGATAACGCGATAGTATGATGGCGGCAATTCGAAAATGAGATGGCGACAGTGCGACAATACGATGGCGACAATGCGATAGAACGATGGCGACATTGCGATGATACCACGGCGACAGTACGATATGACTATCGCATTGTCGCCCCCGTACTATCGCACTGCCGCCATTTTATTGTCGCACTGTCGCATTGTCGTCATCGTACTAGCGCGTTTTCGCAATCGTACGAACGCATTGTCGCCATCGTATTGTCGCACTGTCGTCATCGTACTTTCGCGTTCTCGCATTCTCGCCCTCTGGATTTTAATGAGTAACCACGGTGGCCCTAACGGTATTTTGTACAGTAAAGTGCGTAAAATCTGGTTTGGAATAACAATTTTTATGCCGAAAACCCGACTTTGTTTTATAAGTAGTAGTCTAAATATACAATGAGTTTTCCGAGCATTAAATAAACATATTAAAATAAAATTCATGTTCGTATCAGTTGAAGTTCTTGTTAATAGTAGAAGCAAAAAACACAATAAAACGCTGATTGGGCTTACTAATTTGAGGCAAGAAAAAACACATCGCGCTATTATATATAACATATAACGCGCATCCGCAAAGTTCGAGCGCCCGTCTCGGTGCCGTCGTTTCCGGTGAAAGTTTCGCACAGGAGCTACCGAGTTAGGATATGAGACCACGAATCATGGCTTGACTTTATATATCAGTCAGCGTAGTACCTGACCAGACTGCGCGGTTGGACAAGCTAGGATGGACCAACTTCGGCCGCATATGACATAAGACCCATTTTCGCATGACGCGGGTCATCTGACCTTTATAATGTGTATATAGCTTTGAATGGAATTTGCACATAGTTTTTGGCATGGACTTATTGTTATGTTAATGTGTTGCACGCTTTCAAAAGCAGAGGGCATATATAAGATCAATTATACTACGGAGTTCATTTTCTGTTGCAAAATGAAATGCAATAAAGATTGTTACTCAGCGGTGTGTACAGTATGACAGCGTTGTCTGTCTGCGATGCATTTATACTGGTTCTAAGCTGGCATACTCACCAATTGGACTCAACCATCTGCTCGAACAAGAAATGATAAGTTCTACTAGCATAAACCTTTAATTGTAACTCATTTTAAAAATATTCATGTTATTTATATTATTCAATTTATTATTCAAAATTATAATTATTATTTCCTTTATTGTTGTTTTTCGCATTAAGAAACTTATTCGGCTTACGAAACTGAAAAATCCCATTGGAAAAAAATCCCATGGGAGAAAAAATCCCATGGGATTTAAAAATCCCATGGGATTTAAAAATCCCATGGGATTTTTTGTTTTTTTTTTAAACACGACTAAACGCATTAAAATATCGTAGTTGTTCATCATTTCATAAAATATGATGTTTCTGAAAGTTTCATGAATAAATCTCTCAAAATAAGAAAAAAATCCCATGGGATTTTTTTCTCCCATTTTAAAATGGGATTTTTTTATTACTAAATATTTTTATATATAATTGGCATAAAACCAATATACAGTCCTTAAATAACGTTAAAATACTTGCAAACGCAAATAAAACACGTTTTTTAAAATGTTCAAAATCCCATGGGATTTTTCTCCCATTTGCAAATTATGGGAGAAAAAAAATCCCATGGGAGAAAAAATCCCATGGGAAAATCGAAAATCCCATGGGAAAATGCAAAAATCCCATGGGAACCCCAACTTTGCTTATAAATTTCATAGTGAAGAAAACGCGTTTTTTGAGTGAAAATAACCAATTATTAATCAACGATAAGACTTTTATCGCATACTATGTCTCAAAGTAGCAAATCTTTAAGAAAAAGGGTACTTAAGTTTGCGAAATTTCGGTTTCGCAAAGTTTTTCCGGTGGCCGTTACTTGAGTAAAGCGGGTCTAGAGTTATATTAAACATTTCATTTCCGAATTTGTAGTATAGAGCAAATGAGTTTAATATTTAACATATGTTTAAAGTAAAAACAATAACTGATGTATTCCGTAAATGTTCTGTAGGTTCAAACGTATGTTCAAATATAGTTTTGTAATTCATATTAACAGTATATGTGCTACTTTCATATAGCTTTTTTTTACTGCATTAACATTATTTAAGCATTTTAATAAAAAACCCATATGTTTTGGTATTTATACACGCACTGTACATTCTATAGTATTCAATTACAAATGTGTTAGTTACAAACAGAACCGTACATTATCATATGAGACGCGTTCTGATAAAACGGGGCTACACGGCATGTGCTTAAAGTTTCGTTCCATATTAGCCAATGCAGTCAGCACAGGATAATCAGAGACGACACTTTTTCAATTCCACTACATTGATACAAGCGAAAAGTGTCGACCCTGTGTCCCAAAATATTCGAGCGCGGCTATATAATATAATTCTAATAATGTGCAGTTATCCCAACTACACCTTTGTGAGTGACAACGAGGTATCAAAGAATGCAAATCCGAGAAGTCGCAACACGGAAACCTCCCTACATGGCATTATTCTCGACATTTACCTGCTGTCGCGATGTGATTATCTCGTCTGTACCCTCTCATCTAATGTAGGTATTACTGCAAACATTATATATGGATTGTTACTTGTTAATTGTAAGTGCAGCATTTTTCATCGGATCTTTCACTTACTTCATGAACATTTAAATCGGCATACACGATAATATATTATCTTCATCGAACTCTACACATTCTGCATTTATGTAAACTCTTATGATACATGATGGTTGTATGTCAATATTAAATTCAAATGGCCCCATCATAATTGTGGTATTTAGCGGTCCCGTAAACAGAAGTGATTGTCCAAATCATTTCAAAATTTCGAACATGTCTGAAATTGCAATCAGACGGATTTCAAATTCAACTGCAGATTAAAGCCACACACCTTGAAATGAAATACATGTTAATCAACACATATAGATGCATTTTGAAAGTGTGCAAAATTGTCATTAAATCTATAGCCTAGTTAGCAAGCATATTTTTTTATTATTTAAAACCGAAAGTTGGATTTCTATACATATACGTCCATTTCGACAAACGCGATTATTTTCGAGTTTTAAAGCGCATGTAACCACCAGATATAATCTAATTGGCATAGATACAATCAAATCTATAGCCTAAATAGCAAGTAATTTATTATTTTTCAAACGGTACCGCTTTTAAAACCGAAAGTAGGATTTCTAGACGTATACGTCCATTTCGACAAACGCAATTATTTTTAAGTTTTAAAGCGCAAAAAGACGGATGTCTACCTTGTAACCACCAGATATATTCTAATTGGCATAGATAAAATATGTTTTATACTTAAATTTACTATGCCATGTATTTCATTTCAACGTGTGTGGCTTAAATTCTAATTAAACTAGATGTATGTTAAATGTTCAAGACCTCTTGACGTGATATTACCATTGTTATATTGTCTCCATTATTTTGATTGTTATATTGTTAATAACAAAATAAAAAATACGTATAATGACAATGTTACCAATATCTTTAAACGAGCTTTTTTTGTGACAAGTTGGCAAGCTTGTTTAAATGTTATCAATCTTTGCTTGCCCCATATCCTATGCAACAAACTGTATGATTATACTGTGAAAACATTTCATCTGCTACTTACCTTTCCTTATCCAATTATTTGTTTTATTATCCTGACAAGTACTGTATGCACACTGTCGAATCTATCAAACCCGGTAGGCATCACATCTCTAGTTGAAACGACCTCCCCTAATGCTTGCTGATGTCTCGTCCGCAGGTCTGTAGAGCGGCATACGAGCTGATGCAGCCGCTACATGGAGATGCCTCAGAGTGGTTCAAATCTCTCGACAGCACATATTACGTCCACGGGCAGAACGCACACAACTTCGTGTCGGTCGAGGCCCACCAGAGTAGACGTGAGGGTGAGATCAGCTTCAACGTTGGTGACACGATACGCCTGGCGGACAATCGCTGGGACGGGTATTGTTACGGTACGAACGTGAATACGGGAAAATCGGGTCTCTTTCCGTTATACAAGACGATAAATGAAATAGAGCGAGCGAAGATGCCTGTATACCCTGAAGTACCAGATTTGTTATGAATTAAGTGTGTTTCAAGGCTCATATCAGCACATAGCAATCTGTAAAGTTATAATTGAGATTCTAGTTAAGAGATCTAAATATTGCCATCATTTGAAAGTTATTTAATTTGGGTATTTTTTCTCTTCCTCTAGAGATCTTCTGTGCAAATGAACAGTAAATGGTCAATAAATCTCATTTACAAGATATGTACCATACCCAAAAGACACTCAAACTGAGTCTTTAAATATTATTGCTATATGTTTCTGCTTTCATGCCATTGTTAAACACATTTATTTTATGCTCTTGTACCCCAAGAAGGATACATATTTTTCATTATCGGTGCATGGTAATTTTAAGTGCACCTGTCTATCAAACATTAAACTGGTAAGTTCAATTTTATTTAACTTTGTCCTCACTGTTTCTTCATCGCGAAATAGTAATATTACTTTCTTCAAATGTTTACCATCATGTGACAATTTGTCTGTCGTATAACCGTGGCCCAACCTAGAAGCTTAAGACCACGCAGCTTTTATGAACGCTAACTTCATCGTTCATTATGCAAATTTATGTTTATTTAATTATCGCGAATTTGTATTTTCTTGTTCTGTCTCACAAGATGGCGGCGAGCGCGTTTGTGACGTGACGTCATGCTAATGTTTGTTCGCGCATGGTGTTTTCCTGCAAAACAACATAACCAAAAATCCTACAAAAACTAGATTTTCCCCGGCTATGAAATACATACCAACGTGTAGATCACATTTTAAGCCTTCAACACAAAATATCGAGCCGTTTATATAGCACTTAACTCGCTGTTATTAGCGGCAACTTAAGATAACTTAGCGTCCATAAACAATCGTTCAATTAAAACGAATGGTGATTCTTTCCTTATAAACTCATTCCATGTATCTAAATTACTGCACTGCTTGGTATGATATGTTGATAACGCGATTGCCTCGCGTAATCTTAAAACTTGGATCTGTTTGTATACACTCCGATCATTAAGTTGTTATGTGTTGATTCAGGAGTTCGGTCTTAAAAATGTATTCAACAAGATTTGAAAGGAAAACGTCGATCGACACTGAAATAAGGTTTGTAAAAAATGTACTTACGTCATTATTTATATAAAGGTATTTATAATTATGTTAAATTTAAAAATGAATTGTGTTTAACAAAAAGTAAATGTAGTGGGTATGCATGTATAATAAACGTCAAGTATCGTTATTTTTAGGACGACAAAAGTAACAACTATTGAACTGCGAATCACGTGCATTGTTTTGGCATCAATAATAAACTATTTTGTCACGACAATCGTTGAATTGATGTGCATGCAATGAACGATGGAGTCATTTTAAGAGTCATTTACTGTGGCCATAGTCGACTTTTAGTAATGAACGATGGTGTCATTTTAAGAGTTATTTATTGTGGCCATAGTCGACTTTTAGTAATGAACGATGGTGTCATTTAAAGGGTCATATACTGTGGCCATAGTCGACTTTTAGTAATGAACGATGGTGTTATTTTAAGAGTCATTTACAGTGGCCATAGTCGAATTGCAGTAATCAACGATGGTCTCATTTTAAGAGACATTTACTGTGGCCATAGTCGACTTTCAGTTATGATCGATTGTGTCATTTTAAGAGTCATTTACTGTGGCCATAGTCGACTTGCAGTAATGAACGATGGTGTAATTTTAAGAGTCATTTACTGTGACCATAGTCGAATTGCAGTAATGAACGATTGTGTCATTTTAAGAGTCATTTACTGTGGCCATAATCGACTTGCAGTAATGAACGATGGTCTCATTTTAAGAGTCATTTACTGTGGCCATAGTCGACTTTCGGTAATGAACGATGGTGTTATTTTAAGAGTCATTTACTGTGGCCAAAGTCGACTTTCAGTAATGAACGGTGGTGTTATTTTAAGAGTCATTTAATGCGGCCATAGTCGACGTTTAGTAATGAACGATGGTGTTATTTTAAGAGTCATTTACTGTGGCCATAGTTGACTTGCAGTAATGAACGATGATGTCATTTTAGGAGTCAATTAATGTGGCCATAGTCGACTTTGGTAATGAACGATGGTGTCATATTAAGAATCATTTACTGTGACCATAGTCGAATTGCAGTAATGAACAATGGTGTCATTTTAAGAGTCATTTACTGTGGCCATAGTCGACTTTCAATAATGAACGATGGTGTCATTTTAAGAGTCATATTGTGGCCATAGTCGACTTTCAGTAATGAACGAAGGCGCGATTTTCAGTGTTATTTATTGTGGTCATATTCGACTTTTAGTAAAGATTATGGACTTTTTATAGTCAAAAACAATAATTCGATTTTATAATAATCTTCAGTGGCAAAGGATGAGTTGTGCTAAAGAATTAAACTTGAAAAAAATATTTTCTCACGCCGTGGCTAGACATCTAGAAGGAAAGAACTAAAAAAATAGACTATTTTTTTAAATTTATTAGTCCGTCGGTACCGGACATATTACGAACAAACGTATTCGCTTTAAAATTTAACTTAAATCTTTTGAACACCATGCACAAACTATTTTGCGTTGAACTGTTTTGCTAAATAAAAAAAAAATGTTGCGTAATTTGGTGTTTCACTGCCTTTTTGCAGACAATGGAAAAGAGACGTTTCAGACAATGGAAAAGAGACGTTCCCATATTAGACCATGGGTTAATGTTCAGTAATACTGTTTCCTAAAAATAACATAACTAAAACGAAAATTTGCGAATCCGATACAACTTTTTTCAATTGTTGTTAATTTACCAAAACGTGAAAAGATCCCTTTAAAGTTAAATGAACTGTATCCCAGTAAAAGAGACATTAAGGCGATTCTGGCCAGTTAAGATCCAGTTCAGCCTGCAGTTGCTTGAAAGCTGTTTGCTTAAGAGCGGTTTTCTGACAATGACAAATAGTTTAATTGGATACTGATTAGACTGCCCTTTTCCTGTGACCTGGCTAATTAAATTCAGAAGCCTGGTAACAGTTTAACGTTAATGTTACCAATGTGTCAGACCAGGGCCTGGATTTTGAAATCCAGGACATGCATGGTCAGAAGATGTCATTCAAGATTAAACATTTTTTCAAACACATACAAATGCATACAAATATAAATAGTAAAATGCACTAAGTCAGAAGGCATTTGACTTCGGCTGGTGCCTTGGCACACCAGGTGTTTCGGTTGCAATAGTTTGATGGACTCACTACTTGGATGTGTAGTTACATTATTTACAGTATATAAAACAGTATAATGTATTATTATGCCCCCCTTCGAAGAAGAGAGGGTATATTGTTTTGCACATGTTGGTCCGTATGTCCTTCCACCAGATGGTTTCCGGATGATAACTCAAAAATGCTTATGCCTAGGATCATGAAACTTCATAGGTACATTGATCATGACTCGCAGATGACCCATATTGATTTTGAGGTCACTAGGTCAAAGAGCAAGGACACTGTGACCCGAAATAGTAAAATGGTTTCCTGATGATAACTCAAGAACGCTTATGCCTAGGATCATGAAACTTCATGTGTAAATTGATCATGACTCGCAGATGACCACTATTGATTTTGAGGTTACTAGGTCAAGGGTCACGGTGACCCGAAATAGTAAAACGGTTTTCGGATGATAACTCAAGAATGCTTATGCCTAGGATCATGAAACTTCATAGGTTCATTGATCATGACTCGCACATGAACCCTATTGATTTTCAGGTCACTAGGTCAAGGTCACGGTGACCCGAAATAGTAAATTTTTTTCCGGATGATAACTCAAGAACGCTTATGCCTAGGATCATGAAACTTCATAGATACATTGATCATGACTCGCAGATGACCCCTTTTGAGGTCACTAGGTCAAAGGTCAAGGTCACGGTGACCCGAAATAGTTAAATGGTTTCCGGATGATAACTCAAGAACGCTTAAGCCTAGGATCACGAAACTTCATAGATACATTGATCATGACTCGCAGATGATCTCTATTGAATTTCAGGTCACTAGGTCAAAGGTCAAGGTCACGGTGACCCGAAAAGTTAAAATGTTTTTCGGATGATAACTCAACAACGTTTATGCCTAGGATCATGAAACTTCATATGTACATTGATGATGACTCGCAGGTGACCCCTAACTATTTTCAGGTCACTAGGTCAAAGGTCAAGGTCACAAAGACACAACTTTGAAAAATGGTTTACAAATGATAACTCAATAATGCTTATGCCTATGATCATGAAACTTCTTAGGTACATTGATCATGACTCGCAGATGACCCTTATTGACTTTCAGGTCACTAGGTCAAAGGTCAAGGTTAAAGTGAGTCAAAACAGTTTAATGGTATCCGGATGATAACTCAAGAATGCTTACGTCTAGGATCATGAAACTTCATAGGTACATTGATCATGACTGGTATATAACCCTTATTGATTTTCAGGTCACTTGGTCAAAGGTCAAGGTCACAGTGACTCATAACAGTAAAAGGGTTTCCTGATGATAACTCAAGAATAGTAAGGCTTCGGATCATGAAACTTCATAGGTAAATTGATCATGACTAGCAGATGATCCCTATTGATTTTTTGGTCAAAGGTCAAGGTCACAGTGACAAAAATGTATTCACACAATGGCTACTACTACAACTGACAGCCAATATGGGGGGCATGCATGTTTTGCAAACAGCCCTTGTTTGTCTTATGTTGGTAAATGTTCATCTCGGTCAATTCTAGGTTAAGTTTGAAAGTAGGTCATATGTGGTCCAAACTAGGTCAACAAACCAAATCACAGAAAAGGTTAGTGAACACTCCAGAGGTCACATTTTCTTCCAGATCTTCATGAAAATTGGACAGAATAATATCTCGATAAAATAAAGTTTCAGTTTGAAAGTTGGTAGTTTGTCAAAAACTAGGTCATTAGATCAAAATATAGAAAACTTCCTTTACCTTTCTACTGGTCACATTATCTTCCTGATTTTCATGAAAATTGCTTACAATGTCCATCTTAATCAAATCAAAAGCTGAATTTGCATGTTGGTCCTGGCAGGATAAAGCTAGGTTACAACTTAGTCAAATCATACACAAGTTTTTGACACTATAGAAGGAGTTTTGGGTGAGCGATACAGGGCTATCTTGTTTTAGAACAGCCTGTAGTAAGAAAGGGAAGGTATTGTATTTGTTTCAAAAGTAACATTTTATTGTTATTGGAAGTAACTGAGCAATTATATGATGTCATAGTTTTGGTTATTTTGCTCACTTGTTATGATGTGACAAGGTTAGCTTTTGTTATCACTTTTTGTTTGTTGTATTTTATGCAAAGTTTATTGTGAACACATAAGATATCATTTTACAATGTTTAAATTTGGTGTCACCTCTTTACCAGATTCTTATGAAACTAGTTACCTCTATGTCATTTTGGGTTTCATATTCTATCAAAAATTAGGGCACTAGGTCAAATATAAGAAAAGGTCTGTTAATACTTTAGTGGTCACATTCTCTCTCTGATCCAATTGTAAATTGGTTAGAACATTATTTTAAATGATTTCAAAGTCAAGCTTGAAAGTAGCATATTCAACATTTAGGTCACAAGGTCTAGTCTAAGTGACTAACAGGTGACGTTCTAAAGTGGGTCATGTGCTTTCAAGCATTTGAACAATAACTAAAATCATTAAAATATATGTTAGCACTCACATTTTTTACCTGATCTTCATGGCAGTTGATCAGAATGTTCAAATAAATAAAAGTAGGAACTCGGTAACAAGGCTCAACTAGATCGGATAGACGCAAATAGTTTGTTCATACTCACAATGCCTTTTTTCTAGATCTTCATGAAGAATTAGTTAACACCACTAGGAAACAATCGGTTTCAGGTGAGCCACATTGTGCTGCTGAAGCTATCAATTTAAAGTATAGATTGTTACAAAACCTTGTTTATTAATAAAAATAAATGAAAAAAATGGCTTTCTAAAAGTTGTAGTCTTGGATGATATATTCCTCAACTTATAATATACGACAATCTTTTGAGAAGAAAAACAAAATTTGACTATTATTATACCCCAACATACTGTGAGTGGGGGCTAGCACAGGAATTCTCAATTATGTTCCTCGAAAAATAATGGGTTAGCATATTGTTGCTGTTTTATCTAGTTGTCTGGACCATTACTCCCAAAAGAATAGTAAGTTCAAATACGAGATATTTAGGTAAATAAATTTCATTGAAGGGAGTGCAGTGTCCAAGAACGAAAACGATTGCACCACAACCATTAACTATTGACCTGCGGATAAACGACAAGCAATACAAATTACACAATGTAGATTAACTTAAATTAATGCTTATTTATTGTATGCTTTCCGGTGATTTTTACAGAAATATCAGTGAAATAAATTGGTATTTCACTGTTTTAAACAGTGAAAAATAACAGTGAAAATATCGATATTTTTCGCAGTTTTTCTGGGAAAATCGATATTCCATCGAATCCAACAAATATCCTCTATATATCCATCCTCTTCAAAAGCATCGTCAAACCAGTACTTTTAGTACTTTGATTTAAAACACAAACAAGTTATGAAATTGATGAGTGTAAAACTGCAAATTCTTTAAAAGATGTCGAAGTTGTGTTTTATTTTCACATCTCTTGTCCGATCATTTACTTACATGCTCAACATTTGTGTTGACATTTGCATTTGTGGCATTAAAGTCCATTATGCTTTAATATTTGTATATGCACATATTGACGACCAGCTGTTCATGCCCTTAGATCAGTTAGTAACTTAACAGAGATTTCGGTGTTACTGTATATAGGTGTATTTTGTCATTTGTATATAGATGAACGCAAAGCTAATGTATTTTGTTAGTGCATTATTAAAACTATGTTGCCATTGCAGAAATATAAATCTTTTACGTGTCAAGCAATAGAGTAAAATAATTGCTTTGGATGAATGCGCATATTTAAGCTTTATAAATAATATAGACATGCATAATATCGGATTATGAACAGGAAAATAAATAATTATACATTTAGCAGCAATAGAAACATCTTGTTTATTGTAATCCTTTTTAGCCAATACAATTAAACAATTATTATTTGTAAATTTTTAAATCAGTAAAGATTATGTTTATGTCTTATACCAAAGTCATCAGTAATGCCATATTGATATTAAAATAAAATTTGAATGACAATACAGTGCTAACAGTTTGGTATTCTGACTTGTATAAATGAATGTCCTCACACAATGTCATATTATATATTTTAACACTGATGTGATATTTGTTAATATATTATATTAAATATATATTATATTTGATAAGTATTGACTTGTTATTGCTTGTGACAGTTGTCCAGTTTGTAAGTATAGCTGTTAATTGATTGTGACGATTTTCGAGTTTTTAATTAATGCTTTTAGTTGATTGTTTACCAGTTTTGGAAAAGCTGTTTCGATTTTAACCGCTCCACATTATGTCTCTGAAATGCATTTACTGCGGCCAGTTTTCGTAAAACTCCAAATGCAGCTGATGTCATAAGACAGGATGTCCATACAAATGTGCTTGTTTATATTCAACATTGTTTTGCATTAAACATGTCTATTTTGTTGTTGAACAAGCTTTGCATTGAAAAAACAAATGTGTCATATTTCACATTTATGATATTGATTTTAAATTTCAAACAAAAACATTTTCTGTTAATTTGTATTCAAATTAAGATAAAATCAAATTGTTGCTATAACAAAATCCTAATTAAAAGTATTGAACTATATATATAGGTACAAGTTGATTCAAGGTTCAAAATTACGTCTTAATTTGTTTCTGTGTATCCCAAATTAACATTTTGCAAAAGTAAAACTTATTTGAATAAAGAAAACTTGATGAAAAATACAACTAGGTCTTTCTTCCGTTGCTTGTGTACCAATAATTATCAGGGATTTCATGATTAATAATTGCCGATGCACGAATGTAATGTTTGTGTTACTGAATTCAATAATTTCGGAAGTCTAGTGCACATTTATTGTTAATGTTTTTTAAGACATAGCACATGTTGTATTATATAGTAGCATACTCATCCTTTTTTTCAACCATTATGTATAGGGATATAATCCTGATAATGTATGTGATGTATATTTGCTTATCCAAATGTGTTTTTCTTTCACTACATTTAATGTATATCGTCATTCATAGAGAAGGAATATTGTTGAACACCGAACATTTGTTGTTATAGCAAATAAAACAATGTATGTGATTTTGTTTCCTCACTCCTATATAACTTTTCCATGGGGCGTGTGGCACGTTGTGTTTTGGGCTGTCTCTACGTTTATTTGTTAGTCCGCCGTCATACTTTGGTCACACTTAGTTACCCTTCAAAACCTTAACAACTATTGTCACAGATCGTTCATGTCACATGGTGATTGGTACTCCTGCAGTATAATGAGTTGTACGGTCACACAGGCGTGACATGGTTATGGTATTAGTTATGTCGTTCCAAAGACTGATTATGTTGTTCCAACGATAACTAAGGTCGTGGGAAACAAGTTAACTAACTCTTTGGAATGATTTAGTAAGTCGTGTAGGAACAATTTACTTAGTCGTGGGAACGACATAAATAGAAACTGTACACGTACATCTGTGCTAAGGTATATTTTCCGCGTTGATTGGTCTTAATCTAGTACACAAAGCCCACTCCTATTCATAGTGGGTTAAGTTTATCACGAATAACGTATTAAGGACTTAATGATAATTGTTATAGAACTTTGATTCATAAGTGTGATGATCCACTTGATTTGGTGTGGCACTTTAGGATAATTTTAGTAAAATATTGACCACAATCTGACAATTTATTGCTTGCAACATTCCAACGTTTAGTGCATGGGAGAAACATAATATGTTCTCGTTCTGAAAGCTTACAACTAGTACGAATTTATATGAATGTTTTGTTGATGTTTTCTTTTTCCGTTTTAAAAACATGTTATGCTATACCGGTATCTTCCAGGTAATGATCATATTGATTGGGTCTTTCTGTCATTCCGTTCATATGTCAAGTATAATTGCTGAAGTGATGAAATTGCACATACATATTCATCAGCATGCATCCTTTAATATCGCAATTATAAATACACACGACTGTTGGTTAAATAAGTGCGTTAAAATTTAAGTCAAAATTCGTTAAATGGTTAGACAAATATGAATCACAGTATTTACGTTGGTCAAAGAGATATGTTCATCATGCAAACAATGGAAAACAATTTTTATACGCTTTTGAAACATGTGGACAAGAATGCTGACCTTTTGATAGAAAACTATTGGAACAACAGTAACCTGCAACTGCAATTCTTTGGCAACAAAGTACACAACCGCCATTAGTGTATCATAACAAGCTAGAAAGATAATAAGATACGCCTTAGCATCTGTTTTAAAATATTTGTTAAGACAAAAATAATATAAAATAAATCTTGATTTACTACTACTTATCTAACAAGAAACCAACACGTGTTAGAATAAAAACGTTCATAAAGGGGTACGCTTTGATCAATCCAGAATAATTGCACTTCCGGTAATGACGCGATGAGGTTGCATTGCTGACGTCACAATTACCTTCAAAGGATCTTTGTTCCACAAAAGATTCTAAAAGCAACGTGGTCGACTGGTAACAAGTTTTCTATTGCTTCTAGAGGTCCCCTTTTTGATCCAAAGGGCTGATATAATTTTAGTTCATCTTTTACATTTTTTTATTATTTAAAAACATTCCAGTTTTTTTTTTGTAATCATATTTCTCAAAAACATTAAGATACATGGCAAGATCCCATTAACATGCTATGACAAATATGAATATTGATTGCTACAATTTGTGTATCTACATAAACTTTTAATTAAGGAGTACATTGTTGATACAATGTCAATGTTTGGAACTAATTAATCGTACACGGTGAATATTGTGAGGAATGTTAAAAGAGTCGCCTCCCTTTGCCTGCTACATGAACAATTTCCTCCATTTGTTATAGATCTGCCAATTGTCATACATGTATGCGAAATGTGATGTGTACTTCAACAAGTAAATGATATTCTTGAAAGTAAATGCTCATTATCCCCACGTTTTTCGGAGAAAAAGTGGGGATATTGTGGTGATGTGCGTCCGTCCGTCCGTCCTGGCCACCTGCTCCTCCTACACTATTCGCACTAGAACCTTGAAATTTACATACATGGTAGCTTTGAGCATATGTGCGACGGTGACAGTGACGGAATTTTGATCTGACACCTGGGTCAAAAGTAAAGGGGGTTGGGGCGGGCCGGGTGAGAGATTTTCACTCATTTTTTTATGTTATTTTACACTAACTTCTTTATTTCTGCACCGATTTACTTCAAATTGATACTGAGCCTCTCTTATGACAATACGGTCAATCTCAACTATGCATGGCCCAATTACCAACCCTGGGGCGCCCCGGCCACATAGGCCACGCCCACCCAAAATTGCCTTTTTCTATAATTTCTTCATTTCTACACCGATTCACTTCAAATTGATACTGAACCTCTCTTATGACAATACAGTTAATCTCAGATATGCATGGCCCAATTACCAACCCTAGGGCGCCCCGCCCACAAAGACGACGCGCACATAGGCCACGCCCACCCAAAATTGCATTACTATAATTTCTTCCTTTCTACACCGATTCACTTCAAATTAATACTGAACCTCTCTTATGACAATACGGTCAATCTCAGCTATGCATGGCCCCATAACCAACCCTGGGGCGCCCCGCCCACATAGGCCACGCCCACCCAAAATTGCCTTTTAGTATAATTTCTATATTTCTACACCGATTCACTTCAAATTGATACTGAACCTCTCTTATGACAATACAGTTAATCTCAACTATGCATGGCCCCTTACCAACCCTGGGGTGCCCCGCCCACATAGGCCACGCCCACCCAAAATTGTCTTATACTATAATTTCTTCATTTCTACACCGATTCACTTCAAATTGATACTGAGCCTCTTTTATGACAATACAGTCAATCTCAACTAAGCATGGCGCCATTACCAACCCTGGGGCACCCCGCCCACATAGGCCACGCCCACCCAAAATTGCCTTTTACTATAATGTCTTTATTTCTACACCGATTTACTTCAAATTGATACTGTACCTCTCTTATGACAATACATTTAATCTCAACTATGCATGGCCCCATTACCAACCTTGGGATGCCCCACCCACATAGTCCACGCCCACCCAAAATTGCCTTTAACTATAATTTCTTCATTTCCACACCGATTCACTTCAAATTGATACTGCACCTCTTTTATGACAAATGGGTCAATCTCAACTATGCAAGGCGCAATTACCAACCCTGGGGCGCCCCGCCCACATAGGCCACGCCCACCCAAAATTGTATTTTACTTTAATTTCTTCATTTCTTCACCGATTCACTTCAAATTGATACTGAACCTCTTTTATGACAACACAGGCAATCTCTACTATGCATGGCGCCATTACTAATCCTGGGGCGCCCCGCCCACATAGGCCACGCCCACCCAAAATTGTCTTTTACTATAATTTCTTCATTTCTACACCGATTTACTTCAAATTTTTACTTAACATCTTTTGTGACAATACGGTCAATCTTAACTATGCATGGCCCCATTACCAACCCTGGGGCGCCCCGCCCATAATAGGCCACACCCTCCCAAAATTGTTTTTTACTATAATTTCTTCATTTCTGCACAGATTCACTTCTAATTGATACTGAACTTTTCTTATGGCAATACGGTCAATCTCAACTCTGCATGACCCCATTACCAACCCTGGGGCACCCCTGGGTCAAACATGTGGCTTGAGGATACGCGTCGGCCTCTGCCGCGCCATTTCTAGTTCAGTGAAGTAATTTATAGAAAACTTGAACAATGAAAACTGTATTATATCCAGGTAACCAGTAGATTAAGAATGTGTTTTTCAAACTACTAAAAATACATGTTTTAATAATCAAATTTAATAAGGTAAATTACATTGAAGTGGAAATGAATGACACTTATCTCTAAAAATGTAATAAAACTGATGTGTATTATGCATACATGTTTACAGCGATTTTTTCCATCATGTTGGGAGTCGAGCCTGGCCCTATGGATTTGAAAAAATAATGTTATTAGGACTAAAATATGGATTTGTTTCTTGTTGTACTTACACATTGTTACGGAGTGATTTATAAGTGACAAGCGGTTCGAGCCTTGATCATGGAAATGGTAATAGAGACAGATGAAATTGTTAATACTTCATTTAATAAATGTCTTAATATTTGCTATATTTTATTCTAAAACACTAATGTTAGTAGGAACCGCATGCATGTTAGTTTATCCTAATCGCTATCAGATAATATTGTACCAATATAAAACATATATAAAAATAACAATCATAAAGTCACTGGCTTACTAAAAATGTCACAGCTGTCAACAGATAATACCACTCTCACACTAGGTCCTCGACCCTTTGGTGGCACCCTATGTGTCCACCCCACCGCGACACGGATGGCTCTCGCCTGACCTTAGGCCCTCTGGCGGCGTCCAACGTATCTTGCTTACTGCGGTGCAGATTACCCTCGCCCGAACCTCGGTCCTCTGGGGGCGTCCAACACTTGCCAGAACAACCCTCGTTGTTGCGCGTCCCGGTCGGCCCTTGTCGCCGATACCGCCTTCTCTCAGATATGGCAGCTGTCTGCCCGACCGTCGTTGGTGGTGGCCTCTGCCTCACTCACCCGGAAACCTCCCGTTGGGTGATGCCTGTTTTCTCCATCCACCCGAAATCTGGGATTTATTTATTGAAAATAATCCCTCATCGTGACATTGCGTGGTTTTGTACACATTATAGTCATAATTACATTAAGACAGCCAGCATTTAATCACTAAATCTATTAACACATAGACAATTACAAGTACACATGCATAACTAGAGTATTAACACAAAAAATCCAAATACCATCTGAACATTAACATAAACATTAATTCAATTTATATTTTATAAATGTTACTTGGTTTTTAATCTCAGAAGCTAGCAGGGTTTCAGTGCAAAACAATTACTATAAATGTAATGAAACTTATTAAAGTAATATTTACCCCAGTTCCTATAAATATATTATCCAAATATCTGCCCCTTGGGCACCTTTTCCAGAGCGTCCAAACTGCTCGCAATTAACGACGGCACTGAGTCGATTTGATTAAAATCCGAGGGAACATTGGGTGTAAAATAAATTATTCACTGATCTCTTGTTTATCAACTGGGCATGCCTTTGCTATAAAATGCCAGAGTTCATGATAAGTTTGTATCCCAGAGCCCTATTATTTTGATAACTCAGGCCACATCGAGAACAAGCACAGATGAGGTGATATGAACTATGAATAAAGCTGGGGTCACCGCCTTGGAACGGTCAATGCAAAGCATTGGGGCTTTAAACCGGTTATAGAGCGTTCAACCTCACACTTGGCCCAGCAATATTCATAATACATTTAAGTGTAAATAAAATTTAACGTCATAGCATTGTAACTCAAATTAAACAATAATAAAAGGGAATTAAAACGCATTCAATTTAATTACAATTTTATTACTCAATGGTATTGAAGATACCAGAGCAATAGAGTTACAACTTTTTGACGAACGATAAAATGAAACTACAAACAAGTGTCAACTACATTCCTTCTTTATAGACAAAGATTTTAAGAACATAGCGTCATTAAGTTAATATTTCAGATTATCATCGCGCAATTACAGGAAGAAGCAGCAATAATGGGTGTAAAAATTCCATATTACATTGCTTGGTTGTTTATGTGACTGCTAAAAATTAAATGAATAATAACTAAATCAAAAAAGAAACGCCTTTCAGAGAGAAAATATAAATAAATTGAACGTTATAAATCCAATGACCTATGCATGTAGCTTACAACTGGAAAGTTGTTCGTATGACGTCAAAAAATCCATGTACCCAGGAACAGAGAAAGAGTTATGACGTAATTGACAAGCGAAGACACAATGACGTGAACAAAATCCAGGGGCAGCACTGTAAAGTATAAATAAAACTATTAATGGGGGGCTACTGCAAAATTGTACTTCTAATAAAACAAGTTTAGTTGATTAAATATTAAAAATCAAATATATAAAAATAGTAATTCCATTAAAGCGACATTATTGGAATCAAACAGTACATAGGTGTTTTGACAACTGACGACAGAAATGATTTGATTAACGATGTGAGTCCAAATGTAGTTTTCATGCAGATTTGTGCATACGACACAAAGACACAATTGTGTTCAACAGTGAAAAATGCCTATAATATCACTAATGATTCCAAATTTTAAGAGAAGATAGATAAAGTGAATCGAAAACCATCAAACACGTGTTTTTAAGTACATAAGCATCGTATCCTTTTGATAAAAACAAGTTAATTAAATTGAAAAGTTTAATAAGAACATTTGGTTCAACATATTTTAATTTGCGGACACGCTTCAAAACATCTCCATAAAATGATAGATGGGAGATTCCATTATTTAAATGCCATTTTAAAGAAACATTATATTTTGAAATTAAATCACCATACTTAGAGTAAAATTTTGCGAATTTACTTCTTAGGTTATGATACAAAAAGCCTTGTTTTAGCAATTTTTTAGTTTATATTAGATTACGATCATTACAATCTTTAATACATGAACATGCTCTGGCATAACGTACCAACTGCGAAATGTAAATACCATAGGAAGGTCCTTTAGGGATGTTGCCATCTAGAAACGGAACATTCACAATTCCAAAGTTAAAATCGTCCCGTTTGTCGTATAAACTAGTTTTGATCAAATTATTATTAATAGTTAAATGTAAGTCTAAATACGCAGCGTCTGAATTGGATATACACGATCTATTTAAGACTAGTTCTTTTGGGTAGATTTTGTGAATATATTGTTCAAATAATGGATTATCTAAATTAAGTATGTCATCAATGTACCTACTAGTAAGTTAAAAGCAATGAATCGAATCTACTTGCTTAGTTTTTAGATAATTCTAAGATAAATTCGCTTTCATTACAATATAAAAAAGGTCAGCTATAAGTGGCGCCCAATTAGTACCCATAGGAACGCCAATAATTTGTTTAAATATTTTATCTTTAAATTCAACGAACAAGTTATCCAGAAGAAAAGTAAGTGCTGCACAAAAGTCAAGACCAGTCCAAATGATGTAATTATCTAATATCTGATTAGTAAAAAAAGCTGTTTTAGTGTTTAAAGCTAGATACAAACACTTCTCTCTAGCAAAAGTTTTTTCAATCAAAGAAACAAGTTTGGATTTTATTAAAGCGTGAGGAAGCGTTGTATATAGTGTAGAAAAATCATAAGTACTTACCTGTGACACCTTATATTTTTTTTTTCAATTTTATCAATAACTTCTAAGGTGTTTTTTATTGACCAAAATAGGTTAATATTACTATTTTCATAAACTTTATTACAAAATTTAGCTATATGATATCTAATAGCACTAAATGCAGATGTAAGATACACTGATAATTGTTTGGTGGTACAAGACACTGAATTAGCGATAAACCGACCTTTATATGGCGTCTTATGTAATTTAGGTATCCAGTAAAGTAATGGCAATTTCTTGTCAGTAATATTGACTATTACATTTAATTTTTGCATTGGGAAATATGGTCGGTAATAATTTCATTAGGTTGCTTATTGTACTCACAATATGATGTAGTTTGTGAAAGTTCTTGTGAAATAGTTTGAACATAAAACACTCGTCATATTATTATAACATTATTAGCAGCCTTATCAGCAGGAACTAAGACGAATTTAGAGTTTAAGTCTTCAAGCAATTTACAGAGATTTTGTTTATTAAATTTAGGTGAATGTGGTAGTGCAAAAAGATTTGTATCATAAAAACATATTTTATTCATGGCCATACTGAATATTTTTGTTTTCCAATCATTGTTTGCAGTAATTTCAGCATTTTCCTTCCTGCACCATTTAGTGCAATAATCCTGTAAGTATGTTACGATATTCTTAATGCAGTCATCAAAATCAACAGGAATAGGCTGTCTGTACTTAGGGCCTCTGCGTAATAAATTTCTAAGGTTTTTATTTTGAATGAAATTAAGGTCCCCAGTAATAACATGTCCAACTGGACCATATATATATTTAGAACTAGAACAGTCACATAATGTAGGACAATTTCTTATTACATTTATATCTGTGGAAATAGAATTATAATTAAAAACGATACTTCTTACAGGTTTACTATATTTGTAGCAAATAAGTGGTGATTCAGTATTGCGGAAATAAGGGGGAATCAACAGACGTACATTTTTATCATTGAATATTTTTGGAAGGTCAATTAAATCAAGACCTTTGTTACAAAACTCAATTTTGATAAGATTTCTAGTTTTGTTAAGACAATTTTCAATAAAAGGTTTAAGATAGTAGTCAGTGAAAGATTCAATAATACAAGCACATTCATATAGAGGGTCAGATTGAAGTAAAATAAGTTTACATTCCTTATCAATATGCGCCAACGAAGAAACAGAAAGAGAGCAAAGTGCACTTAGTAATTTATGTTTACCCCCATTTTGTAATAATGTGTAGCAGTCATTTAAAGAAAGCAGACGTTTCAATTTACGCCTTAAGTTACTATTTTTCCTCACGCCATGTGAACGTTTATTTCTTAGACGTTTACTAAACAGAGAAAATGAATTAATCGATTTATTTTAAGAAATTGTTCCAACATTTAGAATATTATCAGTTAATCCAAGTGAAGCAGTATTGGATTCTCATTAAAAACAATTAGTTGGTCCTTTATTTAAGGCAAGTGACCGATTGCCCAAACAGTACAAAACAACACAATACAGCACAATACAAACCAACATAAACACAAAATATGAATAAAGCTGGGGTCACCGCCTTGGAACGGTCAATGCAAAGCATTGGGGGTTAAAACCGGTTGTAGAGCGCTCAACCTCACACTTGGCCCTACAATATTCATTATATATTGAGGTGTAAATAAAATTTAACGTCATAGCATTGTAACTCAAATTAAACAATAATAAAAGGGAATTAAAACGCATTCAATTTAATAACAATTTAATTACTCAACGGTATTGAAGATACCAGAGCAACAGAGTTACATCGTCGCAATTTATTATATGTATAGAATTCCTATCTCATTATATACAATCTAACCCAAACATAAACGGTATAGTCGTTAAACCAGAAGAAGAAATCAAACAGTCATTATTCGCCGATGACGCAACTTATTTTTGCACTAACAATCCTTGCTCCTTTAACAACTTGATAGAATCACTCACCCTGTTTGAAAACGTATCAGGACTAAAATTAAACAAATGTAAATGCACTGTGCTAAAAGTAGGTAATTATAGGCATTCAAATATTCATCTTAAAACGAAAATGAACTTCAATTGGACAGCAAACGAGGCATCAACGTTAGGCATAACATTCACAAACAATGAGAATGAAACAATATTAAAAAACATATTACCCAAACTACAAATATTCAAAAACTGTCTTAAATCATGGCAACATAGAAAACTAACCTTAATTGGAAACATAACTGTATTAAAAACTTGTGCACTACCGAAATTAATATATGTACTTACCGTTCTTCTAAACCCAGATAATACAATCATTGAAGATATAAAAAACATCTATATTTGATTTTTTATGGGATGGCAAACCCGACAAAATAAAACGAATACAATTAATACAACATGTAGAGCTTGGAGGTCTACAACTGACTGACATTTATTCGTTCATATATTCAATCAAATCCAGTTGGGTCAAACGTATATTAGATACCACAAACAAGAGTAAATGGACGTTGTTTTTTCAACAAACACTAGCCAAATATGGTGGCTCTTTAAATTTTGAATGCAACATTAGTGAGTCTCTAATACTTGATATAGCAAAAAAGAATATGTTTGTATCTAATATACTATCAGCTTGGAGTAAAGTCACAGATATGTTAGAAGAAAAAGTAACAGCAAAATCTTTTTATGGAATAATAAAAACATAAACGCAAAAGAAAGCACATTCTTTTATAAAATCTGGTTTGAAAAGAGCATAAAGTATGTCGATCAAATATTTGATTACCGAATAAACGATTTTTATTCCTTTGATAATATATGCTACTTGTATGAAATCCCAGCAACAGACTTCCTTATGTATTACACGCTGATAAAAAAGTATTCCATTACATATAAAATCTATTATAAACACAGACAAAACGCAAAACATTAGAACTCAATTTCTAGAAAAAAACACACAACAAAACAAACCCGAAAAAACTATTATACAGAATACAAATAAACAACAAGATTAACGAATTACCCAAATTCCAAATAAAATGACGAAGTATATTCCAAGAGCACGAATTAAACTGGAAAGAAATATTTATTATGTCATACAAAACAACAATCGACATCACACTGAGAAACTTTCAGTTTAAATACCTACATCGAATTATCGCCACCAATAAATATATTTTTAAATGCAAATTAGCTAACTCTAATTTATGTGACTTCTGCGGTGAAAATATCTGATCCGGCCCGCTTGATTTTCCGTTGCGTTGTGTTGATTATGGTTGTTGTATATCATTTTCTGTGATCGGGGAGTCAAGAAAATCATTTGTTTCGCTGTTGCTAGTGTTGTCGTGGATATTGTCAATGTTTTCATTGGGCATGTCGATGATATCATCACTATATAAATTATTGAAATGTTCATACATGTTTTCTATATTGATGTTGTCAGGAATGCTCATAAATTATGTTGTTTATGACATTTTTAAATATTTTTCCAAAATTGTTTAGGCTGTGTTTTAGCTATATTGTTGAACCGTGCCCCTTCTTTGACTCTACAGCGGTATTTTGCTTTTCGTCTTAAATCGTTATATTTTGTTCTGTGCTGAATACAATTGTGTCTGTTTGCAACAGTTTTACTTTTATTGAAAGCATTTTTATATGTATGAGCTACCAAGCGTATAATATGTTTTAAAAATCTTCAAATTAATGGCAAAGCTATTATAAGTTTTGATAGCATTTGCTTATAATATTATTAACAATGAAATACTGTTCAAGGAAAGTGCAATTTTGTTTTAATTAGTCTAAATAAGTTATTAAAAATTAAAATATCAGTGACATCCAATAATTTAATTATATACATATGAATGGATGAAACAAATAAAATTGTTGACAGTTACATGGTGTATTTATTTTTCATATTTAACTGTTACAAGGAAAACAATTTTGAAATTAATATAAATGTGATTTTACCATTTATCAATTCACCAATTGACCCTATTTAATTGTATTAAAAAACAAACAACTACAGTTCCACAACCCTGCCCAGGTCCACTCAATCTGAAATAAGGTTTTAATTGTGTATTCAATTAAGTCTATTATATTCTATAGCTACAAAATGCAATTTATTTTAAAACTTTCAGTTTACCTAAACAGTTTCTGAATGTACCTAATTGGATGTAGAATAATACATGTACTCAGGCCTTTTTGTAGGTATTTTGGGAATAGGTACCTGACCCAATAATAATTAAACAAAATTAAGTCATGAGATCCATCAATTTGGGAAAACGATAAAGCAAAAATGGTATTCTGGGAATAATGTGCACATTTAGAATGATAATAGTGTTTTAGCTTTTTTAATTTTTTAAAAAGCACCAGATTAAATAAAACATCGTCTGCGTGTCTTAGGTTTGTGTGCTTGAAGTTCTGAAAGTAAATAAAACAGTTTCTTCTATCAGTCTTCACAGAACAAATTTTACAACCAAATACTTCTTTCGGGCTTTAGTATACCAGTAGGTGTATATCATTGCAGACTAATCTAGGTTATTCTATTTATTTTGATTTTACTTAATCCATTAAAATTTAAATGAATATCAGGCGTCATCTGTGTTTTAAAGCTCCCTGGGTTAGAAAGAGAATGTATTAAAGAATATAATTGCTGTTGACATTACATTGTATTTCAACTGTATTTTGAAGATTGGGAAATTTTACTTACCGGGGTATATGGAAATCATATTTTGATTTGGGAATGGGTCAGATATTTAGTCCAACAGGAGCTTCAGAAAAAATATTCTTTGTCAGGATAGAAATCTTTTATGCATGTTCATCACAATACAAATTTGAGCACAAACTGTTCTATTCTTAACAATAGAGTTTTTTCACAATAAAAAAGTTTCTTATTGAAGTATGTTTACTCTATGTTTTGTATGAACATTAAATTATGTACATGGATTTCATGATATTTGTAATGATTTTTAATTTGACCATCATTCTGAACCTTTGAAATATTTGTCGGTATTTTAAATCATAAAATATTATTTATTCTGAATACTTGCCATTTGTTCGTTAAACATTGATTTTAACATATATTTTTTATGTTGGGTCCTGCAAGAATATAGAAGTTGACCATCCTTTTGAAGACATACAATTAATACAATATAAGGATTAGTTCACAAAAAAATGAAATCATGTAGCAGCAATAATTTTCAAACATGTTAAGATATGCTACTTATAATTGTGCCATAAAATGGTTGTACAGTTTATTTTGGTTTCTAAATTTTGAGTACCTCTACACCATGCCAATATAACATAAGATGAAAATGTTCATTTGCTTGATAGATCTTAGTTGTACATGTATTGTGTGACAACTTAAAGGAGAAGTGGATTCTGGTCAAGGTTCCATCAACTCCTCACCCTCACCACACCATGCCAATTATCATTAATCGGAAACAACTCTCATTTCATACTTTGGGGGACAACATTATCAGCTACAAACACACACACACACACTTAAGTGTTAATGTTAAGTTATTGACATATTAAACTGAGTTGAATTAATATACTTTACACTTAACATGCTATTTATGTTAAAACTGATAAGCATAATAACTGCTGAATTATTTTCTGAAAAAGAGGCTGAAATGGATGGTGGAATTCAAAAGGCTGCATTTACAATAAGACATGTTAAGTCAATAAAACCAAACAATTTCCTGTTTGTCATTGATTGAAGAATATGCTGGTATTAAATAATATGATTATAGGTGCTACCTAATTTACGGGCAAAAGCTTTTTTAGTTTTTTTGATAACCATGTATTTTCAATAAATATATGGACATGATTGTGTTCAAAATATGATAATTGTTGCAATAATTAAGTAATGCATCCAAAAAAATCAATCTTAAAACGAGTTACATGTTCCAAGCTTAAAGATCTAGCGTCTTCTATTTTTTTTTGTTTTCTAGCCACAGGAATTTATAGCTGGTTCGGTGTCTGTGGTATAGCTGATGGGGTGTCTGCTAACTGGCTTAGTCACTGGGAGGTCTCTGTATTGATCCTTTAAGTGGGAGCATTTTTTAGATAACCCTAAAGACATACTATGGCGTACCATTTGGGTTGAAAGTCAAGAAGACCTACACGTTAAACAGAGAAATGTACGTCGAAGTACAATAATTGTACGTCGACATGAATATAAAATACACTTCGAAGTATATATTTGTACATCAAAGTACAACAATTTGTACTTCGATATACATGTTTGTACTTCTACGTACACATTTTCTGAACAGCCAATCAAAACACTAGTCTCTTGAGCCGCTTTTCCTTCAGATTTATTCATAATAAATGTTTAAAATCTCTTTTTTAGTTGAGGACAAAATGAATAAAAATATCAGAATGGCAAAAAAAAAAACACATAGAAGTTTCAAGTATTTAATGCATTGAAATAGATTATATACAAATTTGAAGAAGGTTCAATTGTTACCTTTTTAAAATTAAAATTATTCAGCATATTGTGTGTATGAAATGATCATGCGGGGCGGAGTATCACGACCCTCCAGCGCATTACTGTGTAGGAAATGCCCATCGGTAACCAGTTACCAAGCATTAATGGGATAAATAATGTATTATAAACTCCCCATTGGTCGTATTTTGTGATAACCATAACTTGCATATGTCAGAGGTTAATTCCGCCATGCCAGGTCAATAAATACGCACAATATCTATGAGTTAGCGGTCGATAGTCGCATAATTTGGAATAAATAATAATAATAATAATGTTTAATAAATACGGACAATATCTATGAGTAAGCGGTCGATAGTCGCATAATTCGGTATAAATAATAATAATAATAATGTTCAATGTCCAAAATCTCTAAAAGCAACAGACGTAACGTGTCTTCTGATTGGCTAACACTCAAGGGTCGGTGAAAATTGTACGTCGAAGTACATTTCTCGTTCTACTTAGTAGGTCTTGTAGACTTTCGACGTCATGGTACGTCATATCGACACTAAGTACTGGTCCTACCCAGGAAACAGTTTGTTTCATCAAATGTCTCAATTCAACTTGACAGCTTGCTAAAGCAGTTGCATTTAGCATACAGTACACTGATTTAACATAATCAAAATCATGTGATGTGTCAAATCAATTTTGATTGACAAATTCGACAGGATTTTTTTTAATCCAATAAGTTTTAGACTGTCAAATAACACATACTACGTATTGAAAGCCATACCTGGAGCTTTCGTCTGTATATCACTGACTTCATCAGAAGAATGATTTCTACTGTTGGGAAACGTTAACACCACTAATTGTCTTCTTATTTATTATCAATGCATAATTATGTGTAACAGCATAACAACATACTTGATTCGCAATTAAAATATTTAATAAATACAGGTATCTTGCAGGTTTCTAATTTGCTTTCGCAAACTATTGTTGAATAGTTTAAATTTTGTCGCCACTAAAAAACTAGCCATTTTGTAGCAATTCTAAAATCACAGTCTTAATTGCATACACTTAGCTCTATAGTTACAATTTGAATGCAAATATTAGAATGCATCATGTTATATCATCCATATTTTTTATTTAAACATTTAAATAACACATAACACAGTACATATATAAAAAGGTATGTGGTATTGTGTGGAGATACAAAACACTTCACATCATTTATTTGCACATAAAATAATAGTTACAAAATAAGTAAAACTAAAACACTGTCATCAACCAACATTTCAAGAATATTTACGTATATGAAATTACAAAGTGGTGTTATTGTATTACCTTTTACAAAATTAACATGGCTGGTTTTGTACTAGCCATAAAACATTTATCATGGATTAACAAGTAACAACCAATCTATTAATTACACAATAGAACGGAAATCATATTAATTGCATTATGCAATTTTACTAAACAAGCTATTTGCTACTGTTTAGAATTACACTATCTTACTAAAAATGATCACAGGTACTTAGTGCTTTTACATACTTGTGGTAAGTTTTGTATTACTAGTTTGACAATTATCGGCAGACACTTGTCGATATACAGACAAAATTTGCATGGGAACTTTCATATTTTTTCAGCATAATTGCCTTTAAATTGTTAATTTAACAACCCTTTGACATTGTTTGCACATCTGATCTTATTATACAATTGCTGATTTTTGTATATAGATAGGCATAAATATACTTTTCAAAGTTCTATAAAAGTTCACACATGTTCCATCCAAGTAAACAAACAGAACCAATAAAGATCACCACAGATAATAACTGTGTGTATAGCTTGGAAATTTGATAGTTCAGAAATCCCTCCTTTGTTGATTTCTGTAAACCAAAACTGTCAGTTTTGCTGGATAGAATGGCTTGTATGATGCCCAGCTCTTGCCTTCGCAGAACAGCTTCTAAAAACGGAAAACCAACAAATATCTTAAAATTTGATCAACAATGCAGACAATTTATAAATGTCTTGTTTTTTGTTGATTTCGAATCTGGAAGATTTTTTACGTTAGATTGTGGTACGAAAATCCAACGGTATCGGATTTTGTGGTTTTAGACCTAAACTAATTATAGTGATATGTAACCTTTCGGGATATCGGTAAAGTGCGAGCAGACGAGGTGTAAATACGTTAAAAATTAAAGCTAAAAGACTAAAAAGTTAGATCGGAATATCTTTAAATTTTGTGAATAAATGTGTTTCTGGTAGATAACAACGACAACTTTCCAGAATATTGCTCAAGATCACACGTAAAACTTCTTTCTGAGACATTGTGTACACACCGGTCTTACTGACAATAACGAAGTGACGTCACCATCTTTGTATAGAATGCTTTCTGAGAGCGAATGGAAAATGCGTCACATATAAAACGACAAATAAACAGTAGGGTGTCGTTATTGAAATACCGCGATAATACTGGAAGAATAGAGATGCCAACTATAATGTTTAAAACAAATAATTTTTTAACAATCGTTTGTGATTTGTCAGGATAATAATAACAATAAGATATCGAAAAGATCAAAGCAAATAAATTCGACAGAAATCTGAGATTCGGCAATATATTAAAGACGGGTTATGTTCACCTAAATTGTGTTTGGTAAAGTCTGTCACTATATGTAGTGAACCAGTCTTCGGCTTATACCCACTGAAGAAGAGCATTCAGGGGAGATAATTGAGTAATGACTTAATTCTGGAACGGTTGCGAAGAAAAACAAATAATGCGAGAATATTTAGTGCGATTCGCTACACAATTATGATGTCATTGATATAACTTTTTCTGAGGTATGTATTTACATGTGATTTAGCATATGTCAAAGTGTTTTTGATTTGTTCAAGGTCATAAATAGCATCGCGAAAATATATGTCGCGTGGCAAATTTTTTTAGACGTATCCATAGGTGGTATTCTTATGACATTTTATGTCTAAATTCCCATATGTATGAACGGTCAACGCCCGCTTCGCGGGCTTTTGCCCGTATAAAGAATTATGTACATGTGTATCAAATAAAACTTATATTGTAACAAAACCAGTAATGTTGCTAATCATTTTTCTTCCTTGTAAATTTTAAGCAATAAAACATTAAATCAAATTTATATGTATGCCCCGCTTCAAAGAAGAGGGGGTATATTGTTTTGCACACGTCGGTCTGTCCGTCGGTTTAATTGAACGTAAAGTTTTGCTCATGAAGATGATATCAATGACATTAGATATATGACATATAACAGAAAGCTATGTTAAAAAGTATAATGATATTATTTTAGTTATTGCTTTAAAATACTCAAAACTGGTGCAAAATTGCATACAACATTTAATTGTCTTATTAATCGCAAGTATCTAAGATATTAGGGCTTACACCTTTTGAAATTCTAAGTTTGTATTTGTGTTTATGTTATTTTCGATTCATTTAAAACGCAGGGCTTATTTGTTTGTATAATTTAAGAACAGTTTTCAGTTTTTGCACTCCTGTAAAACATGATATTTGACCTTATTATAACACATATTAATATTGGTCTACTACTGAGACTGTCCCTCCATCAACTATTATTTTCATTTGACATTCACGGAATAAATTGGGCTAACTTCTTTGAAACCAATATTGTCAACGTAAAATTAATCTTCAAATTACATCGAGATAATACAGTGGTATAAGGTTGAAATTGCAATTACAAAGAGAATCTTGTTTCATATTTTATTTCCTGCAGTTAATTTTCACATTGGATGGCAGTTGGTAATAAAGTCTTCATAAAGATTCTCATTGACTATTATATTGGTCCAAACTGATGAAACATTTTGCATATAACTTTTTATATGTGAAAGGTACACATTAATTATAAAAGCGGTGTCTAATAACATCTATGAAATCTTTGCAATCAACAAATTATCATTATGAAGCTATTGTTAAAGACACATACTTTAATATAATTTGTAGACCATAGAGGATACACGTTTTAAACCATCTTGCTTGTTGTTTAAAATATTCTGCAAAAATGTTGTACTCGCGCGCGTGAGAAAAACTTAGTAGCAGTAGAAGTAAAATATTTATGAATGAAATGTGCAAGAGTATCCCATTATTAGATGCTCACTGAAAATAATCAACAGTACTTACATGTAGAAAATTGATAATTATTGTATTAAAACGACCGTCATTCCCCTCAATAATGGGCATTCATTTTGCAGTTTAAATCGACAAATAAACTTTTTTTTTAACTGTGAATAAGTCATATTTTTTGTCCAGGATGTCATACGGTTTAGTCTTCTTTGACTGTAATGGAACAACGGCCGTTATTCCAAGGCGTCAACTAAAAGAAGATGCGACTGTGGGACAGCAATTTCATCTGAAAGCAGCTGGGAACCACATTTGTGAAATCTTACATCTTGCAGGTAGATCCTCAGTCCCTGCTTAATGGTAATTTATTCTGGAGTGTAGTGAAAGAATTTACAAATAGTGATGCATACTTCCATTAAGGCATTTATTCCGATGCTTCAATATGTTCTATAATTGATGGTAGTTATCGTTCTGTTTAGCGGAAATGTATTTTGCAAATTAAAAAATAAGACGAATGGGACTCAGTTTTAACAATGTATTTGTTTGTTTTGTGTAGTTTTTCACAGAATTTGAATTAAGTCTTGGAGACAAATTACTGGTTTCCTTAAGAATTGGGAGAAACATCAACTAAGTATAAATTTAATAATAAAATATCAACTGAAAGGGTTGGCTATTATCAATCAACAAACTTAAGCCTTGCTGATGTGAAGATAATTGATAATTTATCCATGTTTCATGTTCATTACTCTTAACATTATCACATGAATCACCAATTATCATTCAAAGCATGGCGTAAACAATAATCATGTTATTTTAGACACAAAGGATGAACAATGGGAGCGAGTGTGGTCAACAACATCAAGAAGCAAGATGATTGACCAAAAGAGGGACAGGGGTGAAACAAGTGAATTTCTTGACCAGCAGGTACATTGCGTTTTTATTTGTATTACAATGCAGCTATTGGTCAGAACAATGATATTTATGTGTATGTCTTATGAATCAAAATTAACCAAAAATTGTGATGGAGCAATAAAAATACCCCTGCCATATGTGTTTCCTGCGTCCTTGTCCAAACTTTCGAATTACCACAACTTATTTACTGAAACGTCATCAGCTAAAAGATATCATTGAGTGGAAGTTCAAAGCAAATGCGTATTTTGTAGTTTTTTTAATTAGATTAATATGGATGTCAGAGTCAGTTTAGAGTTGTACCCTTGATACAACCTGAAGGATATTTCCATTCGGCAGTGGATTTCAATTCATTGCATTTGCTTGTTATCATTTTGGCATACACATAATTGGTTTTTACCGAACCATTCTAACAAATTAACGTCGATTTGGGACCAGAACAATGGTCAATCGAAAAGCCGTGTTCTTATAACTGTGCATATCAAATAGTGTGTAAAATTGATTTTTAAATGTCTGCATGAATATTGGTCAGTGTCAGTTTAATATTGTCATGCGACATGTACATTTGTGTGTCAAATATGTGAACCGCCCATTCTGGGAGACATAACTTATCTATGATCGCCTTTCGTTATACATTATGTTCGGTTGTTTTTCTTCCAGAGTCTTCAATCGTTTGTTCTGTTGGAACCAGTAACTGTTACCGACTCAGCACTTCCCAAAACCTCTGGAAAACGCAAGAAGTCATCTCAAAAGCAACAAAACAGAAAACGAAAGGTATGTACATGTTTGTTTCTCTAAATATCTGGCCTGTTTACTCCATTGCCATTGGAGGGATATTGTTTTGCCATTATCCATTTAACGGCCTTCTGTCTTCTCAGTAACTATATTGCGGAGATGCACGCTTACAATTATTGGGTTCGAGCTGGTAACTCCAGTTATGTATATTGATTAAAATTAATGATTTTTTTTTATTTTTTCTATGGAGTTGTTTCTAATTAACTTTTGCATGGCACGTATAAGAAATGTTTAATTTATTAAACTGCGAAGATGCAAGGGTAAATTCTGTTCAATTGCCTTGGTTACTTCAGAGTTATGTCCTTTTTGTATTGACATAAGTACATGTATGAATCATGTGTGGTGCATACTCAAATTATGTTTGGACAGCCTGGTTGCTTTAGAGTTATGCCTTCTTAATTGAAATGCACTGAAATTTGTTCGTTCATAGCTGTTTCTATTGCATGGAATTTCATGAAACAATTAATAAATATGTATCATCATACTATGTTGTGCACGCACAATCATGTAAGGATCAACTTTGTATTTCAAGGGTTATACCCCCTTAATCATTTGAAATTGAGTAATTTTCTGCCATGAAATTATTAATAACTATTGTATACAATTTAAAATAAATGATTGATATCATTTAACCACACAAACAAAGTTTAAGGGGTATATAGGAGTGAGCTTGTCTGTCGGTCTGTCTGTCGGTCGGTCCGTATTCAGTGTCCGCTCTCTAATTCAAGTAGTTTTCATCCGATCTTCACCAAACTTGGTCAGATGTTGTATCTGTATGATTTCTAGGTCCAGTTCGAATATGGGTTATGTCGGTTTAAAAAAACTAGGTCACGGGGTCATTTAGTTATAAACATTGAGCATGGTATCCGCTTACTAATTCAAGTAGTTTTCATCACAGCTTCACCGAACTTGGTAAGAAGTTGTATCTAGATGATGTGTAGGTCAAGTTCGAACATGGGCCATGCTGGGTCACAAACTAGGTTACTTAGTGCGTTTTAAACATTGAGCATGGCATCCGCTTTGTTTTAAGACAACATGCAAAATATTCTGTGACATTGCGGCATGTGGGGGTATTCGTCACGTCTTTGACAAACCTCTAGTTTTGCGTTTGTTATCTGTTTGTTGGGATCAGTTTTATTGATTGAATTTTTTCTGTCTGTGCTGTTGAATTGAATGTAATAAATTACAAATTAAATGTGTATTATCATATTCAAGGAAGTTGATATAAATCATTTTCATTTTATATGTTTAATGTTTCTTATAGAATGAAAAAATCCCGAACCCAAGAACCAAGAAAGTGACCCCTAAACCAAAAGGTGCATCGATTCCAATGTCAAACTCTAAAAAGGACATCACATCCAGAAGATTCCTCAACTCCAAAAGAGGCGACACTATTATTGGTAAGTGCAAGCATATGCTAAAGTGTGTGTGTGTGTGTGGGGGGGGGGGGGTATGGCATCAGATATAAGATATTAAAGATTAATATTCACCTTTATGTTAACCTTTAGGTGAACATGAGCACACGGTTATTGTTGTCAGTATGTCTAGTTTTAAACTTATTGTTCGGAAAAAGAAATCAATCTCAAAATGTTGCATACCATTACTTATTGACCAATAATTCATCCTTGTTTTGTCTTAAACTGTTTGTTCGAGGTAAAATGTTCCTAAGAATATGGACTCCAAGATTTATATGCACATTGTTGTAAAAAGTGGTCTCAACCAGACTTTAATATGTTCTCCATAGCTATAAAGTAAAAAATTGTCCTAAACCATAAGGGCTAGAGAATAAATATTGTGCATGGAACATTGTCTGGTGAAATGTGACCAAGATTGTACATGTTATGTCTTTGTGTTCAAAATTAGCCCTGCCCATTTGTTTTTTTTTATATATATACATTTCAAGTACAAGGCCTGGAGAATAAATATTTTTGCAAGGATAATTAGGGCATATTTCCTTATGGTTTTGCTGTCCATATTCTCATGAAAAAATATACTAGAAGTGTTAGATATTTATTTTAGATTGGTTAAAATAAAGGTTATTGGCCAAGGACCGTCAGGGGCATCTTTTTAACTTATTAAAATGCAAATTGTTAAACAGTGTGAATCAAAGCTTAAGATATACATGTTTGATTTCAGGGCTCCAATGGGAGGCAGTTGAACGTCCTGAATCAAACAGACGTCTACAATGGCCCAGGAGCTAAACCAAACAGAGCTACTGTCCATGTGGCTCACTTGAGCCAGGACCAACAAGATCTTTTGGCATGTCATATTTATAGCCAACAAGAACACAAAGCAACGATGACTGAGCCAGCAATGACTTTTCTTACAGCAGAAGAGGTTGCAGGATATGTTTGTATCAATCATGTGGGTAACAAACTGGATGTTTTTGAAAGGAAACTTGACTCATTTGAGAGTGTAATACGCAGTGTTGAGACACAGCTACGTATATTGGTGTCCCGTGAGGTTGCTTTTATTGAGGCTTTTCTTATTGTTGATGTAGCTGGTCCTGATGCGTTTGATGCCAATAATGGTTCTGTCAGTTCTTTGTCTTTTTGTGACGTACATGATATTGCTGTTGTGTCTGTGAGTGATGCTGTTGGTCATGATGTGTCTTTTGGGCATGACAGTATTTCTTTGTCTGGTGGCAATGATGTTAGTAATGATATACTGACTGTAGCTGGGTGTGAAACTAGTCGTAGAGCAAATCAAAATGCATCTATTGCGTGCAGTCTTGTAGGTCATGAAAGCGTGTCTGAGGCAGGTGGGGTTGAAGGTCATAATAGTTTTTCTGTAGAAGGTGGGGTTGCATGTCGTGATAGTTTGTCTCTTCTAGCAGGTGGGTTTGCAAGTCGTGATGGTTTGTATGACGTACCACGAGGATCTAAAGTCACGAATTCTTCCTTAGGAAGATATAAATCTTCCTTAGGAAGATTTATTTCTTCCTTAGGAACAATTAAATCTTCCTGAGGAAAATATAAATTTTCCTAATGAAGATATAAATCTTCCTTAGGAAGATTTAATTGTTCCTAAGGAAGAATTCGTGACTTTTGACCCTTGTAGCCGCGTCATGTTAATTCTTCCTGTGAATTTCGAATTCTTCCTTAGGACGATTTAATTGTTCCTAAAAATGTTAGCGCCAATCAAGGCTCTTCTAAAAATAACAACCAATCAAAATACGCGTTATATTTCACGCGAGTTATTCAACATCTGAAGCGTAAAGAATGAAAACGGATTTGGTCATTTGTCGCGATGGTGGCCATTATTTATGTTAAATAATGAAATATACAAGCATTATACGCGTTGAATCCTTTAAAGAATTGTTATGTTGATTGTATTTATTTGAATTAAGGATATTAGAAAATTTTACTACGGTAAACAAAACAGTTGGAATAAAATCTTGTTACCGGAGTGTTTTTTACGCATACATTTATAATATAATATATAAATACACAAGAATATAAAGTTTTCGTAAATGTATAAACATTTTTTTTTTGCTTTCAACATATTAAGATTCTACTGTGAATGTATGCGTTAGTGTGAAGGCGGCTGCTAGCGCAACGAATATAGGCATATAGAAAACACGCAGTTTTTAGCGCAGCCAATATAGACATGTTTCGCGATGATGGTCATTTTTATTTTAAAGTAACATTGCTACTCAAAATCAACGAAAATTTCGTACAATTGTTCGTAAAATAAACTTAACCAATTAAAAATCAGTGTTCCGTTTGGTAATTGCCAAAATTTCAACGCCAGGTAAAATAGATGTTTGTAGATATAAAATGCTCGTTTTTATTTTTGTTTTGCATATCTATTCATACGACACATGAACACTAACATGGTGTTCGTGTGTCGTATGAAAAGATATATTCGCGGGAATTAATTGTGGCCACAAATAAAGAAAAACGAGCATTTTGTATCTACAAAAATCTATGTAATCATATCACATGTAGCGTTGAAATTTTGGCTATTGCTATAAGGAACACTGATTGTGTAAACTTTATTTTACGAAATACTTAACGAAATTTTCGTTGATTTTGAGCGTTATGGAGACTTTAAATGAAATAAAAAGCATTTTACGTGTTGAGCTTATGAAAGAGTTATATGTCGATTGTATTTATTTGAATTTAGGAACCTAGAACATTTTTAAACGGCATCTTACAAGTCAGCTGATAGCGCAGCCAATAAAGACATATAGGGAAAACGCAGCTTTTAGCGCAGCCTATATAGATATAGAAGGAAAACAGATTTCGGTCTCGCGAAGGTGTCCATTATTTATATTAAATGATGAAATATAAAAGCATTAAACGTGTCGAACTCATTAAAGAATTTGATTGTACCTTGTCGTGTGTTATCATCCATATATAAATCCTCATCCTATGAAAAAATTAAACCTTCATATTTTAGACACGTAACCAATTTGTAATTTTGCCATGCTAACTTGTTAGAAATGAAGAACGATTTCCATGTTAAACCAGGGGTCTGTAACAGTGTTTTCCGAATATCCTTTATTTTGGAAAAGCGCGTTCTAAAAAGGTGTGAAATATGTCAACTTAATATACAAATATATTTTAAGGTGGCACCTGTTGACTACCTTCTCAATATTAGACATTTGTAGACGTTCGAAGGGCGCTAATTACCGGGATTTCAACTTCATTGAAGTTGTCTGAAGGCTTCTGTCACTTTTTTTCGTAGATAAGTTCGTGTGTTAATTGATTTGTAAGCATCACACATTTATGTGCGTTTGTGAATACAACTGTAGGCCTCACGAATTTAATAACATATTAATTCATTTGCACGTAATATACTCGTCTGTGTAACTCAACAAACATAATCAAAATATAATCAAAGCAAATTTCTTTAAATTTCTTTCTATTTCCATTATTCTATCAGCAACAACAATAATAGTGAAACAAGTAAACAGCAATCACCAAAACACAAACAAATATAATCATAATATATACAAAGCATTTTCTTTGTACTGACACTATTCAATACGAAACAACAAGAATAATAAAACAACGTGATAAAAATAAATTAACACAATAGCTACAAACAAATATAATCAAACTATTAACATAGGAATTTTCTATGACTTTATATATGCCTCGCTTTGTGAAAAGGGGGTTTAATGTGAGTGCGTAAGTGTCGCCCCTGATTAGCCTTTACCGTCCGCACAGGCTAATCAGGGACGGCACTTTCCGAGTAGCCTGGATTTCCGCTAAGAAGAGACTTCCTTTAAACGGAAAATACATTAAAAGCGAAAAGTGTCGTCCTAGATTACCGTGTGCGGAATGTACAGGCTAATCTGGAACGAAACTTTGCGCACATGCATTATGCCCCATTTTAACAGAGAATGGCTCATTTTTATTTCCAAAATACCATCAACAACAAAACTAAAAGTGAAACAAGATAATAATCACTATACACAATATCTACTTAAATAATAACACTCACAGAAGTAAATCGTAGAAACCATGGACCTGTTACCTAATTATTTTTATATTTAAAGATTACCATGCACCTACGAAAATAAAATATACATTTAACTTTTTTTAATCAATTACCAGTTTACTTGGAAGGTTGAGATATTAAACAAATCAATACATACTCAATCCTGGTCATTTATTTACATTTATAGGAAAAATACTGTTTTAATGTGAACGCAAGGCGCACGGACGAGCAGTATTATACTGTATTATGAACCATTCCATCAAAATTATTATTACGTTATTTGGTCTTTCATAATTGTATTAAACCTGGTTTTGCAAAAGTGAGATTACATTGGCACTAAATGAAAGCAAACAGCTTGTGCGACGACATTGGCCAGTTTGTCATTGAAATTTGTATAAATTGGCTGCGTTCAGGGAAAACGGGGCTTAATGCATGTCAAATAAGTGGAATCAAATGCACACGGATTAGCCTGTGCAGTGTGCTTAAGCTAACCAAGGACGACACTTTCTGATCTTGTTGTGTTTTTCGTTTAAAGAGTCTCTGGTAATGGGATGACAATTAATGCATATCAATTAAGCCTTTTTTCCCAAAAGGAAGCTCAAAATATCTTTTCTATTAATGATTTGAAAACAAAGGGATAAAAGTGATAATAACTTCAAGTAACCTTGCTGACAAGGCAAATAAACAAGATCTCTTTTAAATCAAATAAACAACCAATGAAAAATGAGTGCAGCAACCAATTGCGAAAAAAAAACAACATATAATTGTTTCTTTGTCTAAGTTATCTCTATAACATAAATATGAGGATAAACAATGCAGCCACATCTCGACCTGTGCTTTAAGACACACTCTTTATAAATTTGAATGGATTGTGTTCATTTCAAACTTTGTTTTGGTCCCCTTTGCTCCTAAAGTATCATAGCGATTGCTTTCAGACTTGAATCACTCGCAAGCTATCATAAGGGGACTGTATAGGACAAGTTGTATAACTCTGGTTGGCATTTTGACGGAATTATGGCCTTTTTTAGACTTACTATCTTTGAATATTTTGTTACATTTTGTGTTTAGATCCACTATACCTTTTAAAGTATCAAGACGGTTGCGTTCAAATTCTTTCTTACTATCATGAGCCATCATGAGGGTACTGTACCTGGCAAGTTGAATTTCACCTTGACCTTTGAATGACATTTACTCTCAATGTCAAATTATTAAAATTTGCTAAAATTTCCATAACTTAATTAAATCTGACCAGATTTGATTCATACTTTGACAAAACAACACTTACCTGACATACCACAATGGACTCCATCCAAACATCCCCCCCACCCACCCCAGATTTCAACCCCCCGAAACAAAAATATTGTCTTTCCATTGTTCTTCTTAATTTTGAAAGATCATCTAATAAATAACCACAGCCCCACAAATGTTTCCCCTCTCATCTCCAACCCCATACCCGACCCCCCCCCCAATAAAAAAATAATTAAAAGAAAGCACAAATGTTTTTTTTTATGATTTTATTTTTCAACGATCATCCAACCATCCCACCGAAGAATCCCCCCCCCCCAAAAAAAATATGTATTTTTTGTTCATGTTTTTTTCTTCTTTTTTTTTTAAAGAAAATATAATAAATGACCACACCCCGACAATATACACCCCTCTCCAGCCCACCCCCCTTTTGGACTGAAGTATTGAAATAGTTTCCTTCACCTTAAAAAAAGAAAAAAAGATAAGCGGTCTGCACCCGCTAGGCGGTGCTGTTGTTTATGTTTTATTTTTGTGTATATCTGTTTGAACACACAGGCTGGTGCTTATTAATCGAAATCTTCTATGATTTAAATAAATACTACTGTTGAATACTTTCGAAATGAAGGTGCATATCTGAATGACTCCAATAAAGATTTGAATGACAAGAACCTTAAAACAATGTTTATATTTGCTCAGCGACAAGATGGTCACTTAACTTTACAGAACAGAGCTAACTTCGAGTAATTCGTGGCATGCGTACACACTATAGCGTTTCTTTGGAAATTTCCTTTCAAAATCGAAAAACAAAACGAAAATTTCAACACCAAGGCATTTACTAGATAAAACCCGTCGATAATAAATGACATCCTCTTTTCAGATAATGTGTGTGAATTAGAATAAATATTTAGGCAACAGTCTTATGTTTCAAACGCTCATCATCATCCTCATCATCATCATCCTCATCATCATCATCATCATCATCATCATCATCATCATCATCATCATCATCATCATCATCATTCATCATCATCATCATCATCATCATCATCATCATCATCATCATCATCATCATCATCTACATCATCATCATCATCATCATCATCATCATCATCATCATCCTCATCATCCTCATCAATCATCCATTCTAAATCATCCATCCTCCATCATTCTCATCATCCATCCTCATTCATCCTTCATCATCCTCATCCATCCTCCATCATCCTCATCCATCCTTCATTCTTCATCCTCCATCATCCTCATCATCCTCACCATCCATCATCCTCATCATCCATCCTCCTCCTTATCCTCCTCATCCATCATCCTCATTCATAATCCTCATCCCTCCTTCATCATTCTCATCCATCCTCCATCATCCTCATCATCCTCATCATCCATCATCCTCATCATCCATCCTCCTCCTCATCCTCCTCCTCATCATCATCCATCATCATCATCATCATCATCATCGTCGTCCATCATCATCATCTACATCCATCATCATCATCCATCATCATCATCTATCATCATCATCAATCATCATCATCCATCATCCGTCATCATCATTCATCATAATCATACATCATCATCATCCATCATCATCATCCATCATCATCCATCATCATCATACTCCATTATTATCATCCATCATCATCATCCATCATCATCATCCATCATCATCATCCATCATCATCATCATTATCCATCATCATCATCATCATCATCATCCATCATCATTATCATAATCAACATCGGCCACCATTTTATTTACTTCAGTTTGTTCATAATGTTAATCAAAATTATCATAATCAACTGCATTTATTTTCATAACTTATTTACCAAGCGGGGAACGGTTGGCATTAGATGTGTTTCCGAATTCGGCGCCTCGAAAACGCGTTGAAAACCCGCTGCTTGCAGAAGCTATTAACAAATACACTGTTTACATTGGCTAAGAACGGTTGATATAATTACCATGTAGACGGTTAAAATTTCTTCAAAAATCGTTCAAATATCTGTGCAACAATAATTCTTTATATTCGAAAATAGCATGTTTGAGTTTAACAAAACACACCCTAAAAAACTAGTAAGTTGAAAAACTTATGCTTTAGTACATCATTTTCGACAACTACAACTAAGATGTCGTCAGTTAACCGCACGTATTAACAATTAAAACTATACCACATTTAATTGATTACTTCATAATTAACAAATGTATATGTTATATATTTATGTAATTATAAAGAGATGCATAACATTCTAACAATTCTACTGCATTTAAATTTATCGCGATGCATTTAATGTGGACAAATTATGTTATAAATATACATGTACATTTAAGCTGGACCACTTTACCGCTTCAGAGATAGTGAACAAATGAAATTGAACTCCCTGATAATACAGGAAATCATCTTTTCTAAACATGCTTATGTACATGGCTTATAAATGATGTTAGTGCATGATTCTATTAACAAATATGACTATGAAAATAAATAACCAAAACTAGTAAATGCATGAATATTTTTTATAAACGTTCATAACAACTAGTTTGAATCCCCACCAAGATGTAAAATTTAACAATAATAGTAAGCATATAATATTTTGTCAATTTTTGAATCGCCGTTTTCTTAAAAACTGATATGAGTGATATCACAAAGCACGTGCCGCGTAACTTTATGTTTTGTAACTGTAAGCTATAAACTCGAAAGTAGGGGGGTGTATGCTCTCAATGTGCTGTTATATACACATGTATATCCAGAGCAGAATTCCACATTCGACGTGGTAATGTCATAGAAAATGGCACTGCTTAAACTGTTGTTTCCATGAATAACCATGTCAGTTAATTTCGCGTTAGGGTTTTCGTTTCCCTAGTCCCTCTAACGGTTTGATAAATAAAACGGGAATTCATTTCAGCGTCTTCGAATGAAAGTAAACGTTTAAATGCCTTGAACTTGCAGAAAATCCAGCATCAGGGCCAGAAAAACGAACACACCTAACACAATACTTTGCGACAGCTTTGTGATTTCTTTCTGCTTAATGATATATTTTGATATAAGTGTTGAGCAACAAATAGCAAATCTCAGATACGGTATACGGACATTTGCCCCTTCATGAAATCAGGACTAAACGAACATTTGCCCCTTCACTCAAATTCTCAAGGTCTACATTTGCCCCTTCGGACAATTAGCCCTCTATTGCATTAATATTGATAATGAGACTACTTAAACTAATTAATGCGACAGTTTTTTTTATTTAAAGAAGATATTGATCTAGAGCATCAAAGTTAAAGCATAGAATTATTAATTATAACTGTTATTGGTGTTATAGTTGTGAAAATGTAAGATATTTATAAACGTGTGTTATCAAAATTGAATTCACAATAAAATGCACTATAGAAATCGAGGGGAAAATGTACGAATAGGCACATGTCCACCTTGAGAATTTGGGTGAAGGGGCAAATGTCCACCTTGAAAATTTGGTCAAAACGGCAAATGTCCGTTTAGTCCTGATAAAATAAAGGGGAAAATGCCCGAAGGGGCAAAGTGGGGGGGGGGGGAGACCAGGGACATGAGTATTAAGTCATTAACACCTGACGCTAATTGGTTAATCCGTAATGGCCCTACGCAATACTTGCATTAGAGGGGCTTAGGGTCCGTGTATTGTCACCTGTCAAATAAGTGTAAACTTAGAGGCGAGGATGGGGCGAGGAAGGGCCCCTTTTGAAAATAATCGGAGTTTGAGACACGTTTCTTATTTTTGTGCAGGCACATGTTTACATAGCCTTATACCATCATATGAAAGGTAATGTTTCCGTGGCATAGTAACACAGTTTGCTTTACTTGATTCTATGAAGCTGGATTTGAATTAATGTTTGTAATACCAGCTTTTTTGCCACAAAAACAAAGATACGCAGTGTGTATTATTATATCAATCCATTCATTCGTTTAGGGAAATTGATAAACTCATGGATATTAAAATAAATATGTTCAGCTGTTAACACGCGAAAATTGTATATTTTTTATATAAATTGTAAACAGTGAAAAAAATAAGCTAGATTCCTGTATAGGGTTACAATTATAATTGATTTCCTTTATTATCTTTATTATCTAGGTTTGGCATGTCTTTATTTGCATTTATTGTTTATACTCGAATACCCACCAGTTTGTTTTGATCTGTTCAATTAAGCGTTTGAAATTATCTCAGTTGCTAAGAATCATTAAAATATTAATAAAATAAATCGATATTGTTTGACAATGTTTGCCATTGATAACCCTTTAATTTGTTCCGTCCTGTAAATAACCAATACAAATGAATACAAATTCTGCAATATTAAGATAAAGTAAGCCAAACATGTCACATAATTATAAAGTGTGTTTTTTCACTGAAATTGAAAGGGTTGTTAATCTTCGTTTATTGAAAGGCTCAAAAGATTTTTGTGTGATTAGCTGCGCATAACAGATGTCGTTTTTATAGTTGTTAATTAATGGCTTGAAACAGCTCAAGAAGAAGGCTCAATGAAGACAATGTACAGTGGAATATGGAATAAGTGATTTAGATCATTTTTTACTTCGGAATAAGTTAAACATGCAGCAAAAAGTTCGGATATCCGAGGGTAAATATCAACAACAATTAACAACAACGCCATTCTAATACAACGGAATGTCGGCGTAAGCGTACAATTGCCGAAGCGTTCCACTTAGAAGACTGAAGCGTACCTCGCCACAGTGTTTTGATATGTTCTGTTAATCAGTGCATGTAATGATGATAAATGTCGTACGCGTATTGAACCATTTATAACATTTATAATATGTAAAATGTTTCAAAACTATGCATACATGTATTCATATATTTATCAGCTCATGTTGTAAATTACGAAGTAATTTATTAATTCATCAAAGATTATAAAAAGTCACAGCTTTAACTATTGATTACGTTTAAAATCTAGTTGTATTTAGATCTAAAATCTATGCTGTTATTGGATACAAATACTAATGCCGCTGCTGTTTTAAAGTAAATTCGATAAATGAGCGAATAACTGCATAATTAAAAATAAAAATCATTAAAACACTTCTTGAATACTATACTAATTTTACTTAATACAAAATTGCATTATTTAGCGCCGAACTTCGTTCATATTTTCATTGGCTATAATACTCGCAGGAACAATTAAATCTTCCTTAGGAAGAATTCAAAATTCGTAGGAACATATAGCGCGCGTGAAATGTAACGCGTATTTTGATTGGTTGTTATTTTTAGCAGAACCCTGATTGGTTTTAACATGTGTAGTAACAATTAAATCTTCTTTATGAAGAATTCGAAATTCACAGGAAGAATTAAGATGACGCGGCTAAAAGGGTCATAAGTCACGAATTCTTCCTAAGGAAGATTTAAATCTTCCTAAGGAAGATTTATATCTTCCTTAGGAAGAATTAATTATTTCTAAGGAAGAATTAATTATTCCTAAGGAAGATTTAAATCTTCCTTAGGAATATTTAAATCTTCCTAAGGAAGATTTATATCTTCCTTAGGAAGAATTCGTGACTTTAGATCCTCATGGTACGTCATAGGTTTGTCCATAGCAGGTGGGGTTGTAGATCGTTATAGTTTGTCTGTAGAAGGTGGGGTAGCTAGTCGTGATAGATTGTCTGTAGAAGGTGCGGTTGAAGGTCGAGATTGTATGTCCATAGAAGGTGGTGTTGTTGTTCGAGATGGTATGTCAATAGAAGGTGGTGTGGTAGGTACAGGTGTTTTTTCTGTAGGGGTGGTGTTGTAGGTCGCGATGGTATGTCCATAGAAGGTGTTGTTGTAGGTACTGGTGGTTTTTCTGTAGGATGTATTGTTGTAGGTAGTAATGGTTTATCTGCAGAAGGTGCGGTTGTAGGTAAAAATGGTATGTCTGCAGAAGGTGCAGTTGTAGGTAGAAATTATTTGTCTGCCAATTCCAATTCTAATTCCAATTCTTTATTTCGTACATAAGGCCACCGGCCCATATACAACATATAAACAACATAATATACAATGGTTAGTCAAGGATAGAACATATTCGAATTAAGGAGATCTTATAAAATGACAATGTATTCTCAATGAATAAACATAGAGTAAATATGGAGGATCCACGCCGCATGCCTCTAGTTTGAGGCGTCCGATATGGGTTGTCCATATTTTGCATTTATAATATGACAGGATACATAATTCACAGTTGCATTAGACAAATACACTAAAACAAAACTGGTACACATTGTTATAATTCTATAACTAACAAACATCAACATCAAAACATTATTTGACATTAAATTGTCAAATATAAGTGCATGTTTATATGTCTACACAGTTTCTCATTACTATACGCGCATAATAAACAAAAAATGCGAAGTATATATAAGCAATGATGATGAGTTACTCTGTACCCTTCATGAATTCATCTCGTTGCATGAAAGCATAGTATATATACATAAAATTGGCAAATATAAGTGCATGTTTATATGTCTACACAGTTTCTCATTACTATACGCGCATAATAAACAAAAAATGCAAAGTATATATAAGCAATGATGATGAGTTACTCTGTACCCTTCATGAAATCATCTCGTTGCATGAAAGCATAGTATATATACATAGCTAGGTTACGGATTGTTGCCATATCTGTAGAGCAAAGTAAATTTATAAAATTGAAGTAGTGTTTGTTTTGTAAATAGTATTGAGGAATATATTTCTGACGAATACTTTCGTACAATGGACAGATCAAAACAAAGTGGAATTCGTCTTCGACGACGATTTCACAGAAAACACATGTTCTCTCTTCTCTACCAATATTACGATATCTACCTTTCTCTACCATTAGGCTATGAGACGAACTTCTAAACATGGCTAGAGCTTTCCTAAACTTAGAAACGTCTACAACATCAATGTATGATTCCCTAGAATATATTTGTTTGAAGTCCATATAAAAGGCTAGTCTGGCGTTGGTAGCAACATTGCCCCTCCAAGTTTGAATATACTGGTCTTTAAATCTATTTAAAAACATTAACAAAACATGTCTATTGTTTAAAACACCTTGATTTTCCCAGACATAGCAAAACCGCTTGAGTATAAGACATGTTTAATGTCTGTAACCCAGTTGCATTGGCCGATAGAATCATAATATTTTAGCATATTGTAACAACTCCTAATATATCTTGATTCGGGTAATGAAAGTATTCTTAACCAATAAGCTATACACCGTTTTGCAGTATATATGTGCATGGGAAAACGGCCAAGGTCTCCTAGAACCGCATCGTTACATGCTCCTTGACTTACATTAAGGAATCGTTTACATGAATACATTTGTACATGTTCAACGCATTGCCTTGGTTTCAAACCCCATATTTCTGAACCATACATTAGAATAGAACATATTTTTGCATCAAAAACTTTGAAAAATGTCTTTGCAGGTAGGTATGGCAATTCGCTAAAAGAAATAAATAAATGAGCCAGAACTCTTTCAGCTTTGGCACACATATTTTCTGCCATTTTATATAGCGAGAGTCGATTTGTGAAAAATACACAGACATAACAGAATCCATTGGTAACTTCTAGATTGTTGCCATTATAAACCCACTTTTCCCTTATTGAACGCGGACCACCATTTTTAAAAACCATTACTTTTGTCTTTTCTGTGTTAACAGTCAATTTATTATTTTGGCAAAAAGTGTGTAGCACATTCAGTTGCTTCTGTAAACCTACTACTGTATCTGAGATACAAGCAATATCGTCAGCACACATCAACATACATATTTCTATAAGTTCTGGAAATAACTGAATTCCTCTTATTTCATTTGCAACCATGACATCATGAAGCTCATTTATAAACATTGCAAATAAAATGGGGCTTAAACTACAACCTTGTCTTAGTTCTATCGGACATTCGAAAGACTCTGTATAAGTGGACTGTAATCGAGCGACTGCCTTGACAGAAGAATATATAGCTTGTACCGCGTTTAATAAATTACCTGGTATATTGTTCTTTCTTAAGACTTCAATTAATATAACGCTATTTAATGAGTCAAATGCCTTTTTGAAATCGATAAAAGCCACGTATATTGGTCTGCGTTTTCTACTTAAATATTTAGTCACGATAGAGTATAAAACAAAAGCATTATCTGTTGTTGAATACCCAGCACGAAAGCCAGATTTTGCTTCAGATAGTTTAGACAAAGCATCGGAATAAAATGTAAGCCTTTTTGTCAGTATTGAGATATATATCTTGCTAAAAATATCTAGCAGAGCAATACCCCTATAATTATCTGGTGAATTAATGCTTCCTTTTTTATGGATAGGAATTAGTATCGATTTTGACCAAGCCTCAGGAAATTCCTCATTAGTAAACAAGCGATTGAATAACGTACGTAGGTATGGTAAAAGTGCTGGCATTGCATATTTAAAATGTTGTGGAGTAAGATCACCAGCTGCAGCTTTCTTACAGTTTAAGCTTTTAACCCTTTCGGTGATTTCCTCGTCTGTTATAGGGGAATTTAATATCATTTCGTGAATGGGATCTATTTCATCTGTTTGATCATGATTTTGGTCAATGGTTTCTGTATTTTGTTCTTCGTTACTTTCATTAGCAAACAACTCCTGAAAATGGTCATACCATTGTTTAGGTGTTATATTTGAGTTTACTTCTTTTTTAGTACTTGTTAGAGATTTGATTTGAGACCAGAACGACTTTGCGTTATTTACTGAGCCCTCTAGTTTAGCAATACATTGTTTTTCATATGCACGTTTTTTATTTATACATGTTAGTTTGAGGTGTTTTTTATCTGTGATATATTTATTCAAGTCCTCTACCTTTCTGCTAGCCCGAAAGGTTTTCAAGCTGTGGCTGGCAGTACGTTTCGCCACTTAACAGTTTTTATCAAACCAAGTTTTACCTATGTCACGTTTATGTCTACGATTTGTACATTTTAAAAAATCTGAGCAAGATAGAAGAACATTTTCAAAGGCATTTAAAACATCATTCACACTTACATGTGTGTCATCAATCAAGCTATCAAGCGCTGCAAACGACCCTGCTATAACTTTGTCAGAAACATTTTCGCCATAGCTTTCGCCAGTGTTCCATTTATAATACGTATATGTTTCGTCAGCAGAGGATTCTGGCTGCTTATGGTCTATAGCACTATTCATTACCATTGAAATTGGCATGTGACAACTTTCAGGTATAGACAAAATATCAAAATCTGCTACAAGTTTCATCAAATTCTCTGATACTATAAAATAGTCTATAGTACTACAGCCATTTTGATTAATAAACGTAAAGTCTCCAACACGTGCATCCTTCCCACGTCTGCCATTTACAATCAAGCAAGCATACATTCTACAGAAAGCCAAAAGATCCTTTCCAAACTATTGACTACGTTGTCACGTCTGCAGGAGGTGGAGTTGTAGGTAGAAATGGTTTGTCTGCAGGAGGTGGAGTTGTCGGAAGAGATGTTTTGTCTGCAGGAAGTGGAGTTGTAGGTAGAGATGGTTTATCTGCAGATGGTGCAGTTGTATATAGACATGTTTTGTCAGCAGAAGGTGCAGTTGTAGGTAGAAATGGTTTGTCTGCAGGAAGTGGAGTTGTAGGTAGAAATGGTTTGTCTGCAGGAGGTGGAGTTGTAGGTGAAAATTTTATGTCTTTAGGAGGTGGTGTGGTGGGTCAGGATTTAGCTGTAGGCCATGTCATGGAAGGTCAAGATGATTTTTTGTTGGAGGTGGTGCAGTTTGTTTGGATGTTAATTCTGTTGAAAATGGTGAGATTAATGATGATATTCGATAGGGGCGTCAGGTCAGGAAGCGGTTTAGCTGATCTAGATGTTGTTAGTCGTCTCTTTGAGTGATAGGATTTCCCAGCATGTTGGATATGGTGAAAGGGATAGGGAATTAAACAGTGACTTTTTTTTGTATGATGATGATAAGGAAGATGATTTGGGTGGTGAAAGGGTTGTATCTAATTCTAATAGGGTCCCTTTGAGGTCAAGATTCGAGCAACTTCCAGTGGTAATAAAGTCATATCAAGACATTATGTCTGTTTCAAAAAATGCTCCAGTTATGCTTCATCCTGAACTTTTGGACAGTTAGATTTCTCAACATGACGGGAATGTTTCAAGATTTGTGTGGGACTTAGCTAAACTTTTGTATTCATATGAAGAAATGATAGATAGCTCATTTAATGGAAAAGGTACACGAAAAGCATTGTCGCCAAGAAGAAAATTGCTGATACTAAATGGAGTACAACAGGCGTTTCCTGGAGTTGGAAAATGTGTCAGGTATATTGCCGCAGCTTTTAATAGTGGATTAAAAAATAAAAGAAGTTATCAGAAAAAGAATTAAGTAAGAAACTATGGGAACTCATTATCAGTTTATATAATGAATAGAGCAATTCAATGAGAATCTAACTATTCTTAAACAATATGTGTTGTTGTTAAAAGTTATTCGTACCAGTGCAATAGCTGTGTTTATAAGTTCTGTGAACGAATTAAGCATTCCATCATTCCATGTAAGTCTAACATAACAAAATATTTTGTAAAATTCTGCAAACAAACTGTTTGAACCGGGACTTTCATTGTTAACTCTTTCAATGTGTTTCAACACTCGTATTCTGTAAGCAATCCGTAACATTTGTTGTTTTTCTTCATTTTCTGTGAGTCTTTTTATATTTAAGTTAAAGAAATGTGAATTATTAAGAGTATTTGGTCATTATCTTTTTGTTTGCTATAAAGGTTTAAGTAAACGTGTCTTCGTACGTTTATTATAGGCTTTATGTATGTTACTTCTATGTTATGTTATTATACTATCTGTATCTTGTGAGGCATAACTATCTTCTACTAAAAAGTTATTTCATCGGTGGTTTTCGTAATAGCATTCTAAACTATGAACTAAATGCAGCATTTGTTTAAATTTTCCACTGACAATGACGGATAGTTCACACTAAGATCTTAAAGCCACTCACCTTGAAATGACGTACACATGTATCAAAACATAAAGATGCAATTTGAAAGTTTGTCATTAAATCTAAAGCCTAGTTAGCAATTTATTTACCGGTATATCTTAAAACCGAAAGTAGGATTTCTATAAATATGCATTCATTTCAACAAAGGCGATTATTTTTGAGTTGAAGCGCAAAAAAGACAGATTTCTACCACCACATATTCTTATTTAGATTGATAAAATTAATTTATAGCCAAGTAAGCAAGAAATTTATTACTTTTTAAACGGTAAGGCATTTACAACCGAAAGTAAGATTTCTAGATGTATACGTCCATTTCGACAAACGCGATTATTTTTAAGTTTTAAAGCGTAAAGTAGACGGATCGCTACCTTGTAAACACCAAATATATTCTAATTGGCATAGATAAAATGTTTCTTATTTATACTTTAATTTACTATTCCAAGTATTACATTTCAATGTGTGTTGCTTTAATGGATTGTGCAATTAAAGGTGTGTCAAGTCTCTATGTTTGTCATTCAGCAATGTAATAAGAAATAACTTGCAGCACAGAAAGACAACGAATTTTAGGATAATATTGAGGCCTAAATGTTGAATGTTGCACATGTTGGTCGGTCAGTCCGTCCACCAAATGGTTACAGGATGATAACTCAAGAACGCTTTGGCCCAGGATCATGACACTTCATAGGTACATTGATCATAGCTGGCAGATGACCCCTATTGATTTTAAGGTCACTAGGTCAAGGGCATGTTCTGGGGGCATATGTCTCCAACAGCGGAGCACTTTTTAAGAAGGGCTATAGCAACAGCTTACCATTCTCAATTAACTCCATTTGGTATCTTATTTGAATAAAAACAAAGGCATTAGAAATATTTGCTTTCAATTACAAATGTTTTATTCAAATTTGTAACAAATTTACTATAATCTTTTAGACACAAAGCCATATACACGGTTTATGCCATGGGTTTCATGCATTATTATTTGTTAATCAATTATTTATTTTTATTCATAAATTTGGAAAAAATAAATGTGTTACATGTATTTTGCAAAAGCAAACAAATACCTGAATATTTGTTATTTTTTTAATCTTTTACACGCTAGTTTAAGTCTGGCGTTCGTTCATTCCAACAAAATGTAGATCAAATCTTAGTAAATAGTTTAATCATTCTTTAATTTTCATCATTCTCAAAATAGTCTTCCCTGATAGACAAACTCTGGTAGAAATAACAAGTTTCAATATTTACAAGGATATATTAAATCTTACCTAAATGTCAGTAAACTATTCAGTACATCATTGGTCACAGATACACTGTATATGCATTTTGTTAGAGTCCTTGATTTTTTAATGATCCACCTCACTAAAATCCTGATGGTCCACCGTCATTTAGAACAACATGTGGTTGATGACTTTGTGAATAAGGTCTATGTATTTTGCACAGTCTTCCGCTGTTATGTTGTTCCAAAAACTCTGTTATTGCATGGCCATGTTGAGCCTTTGTTCTGGGTTTCACTTGTCGCTTTAAATAATCCTTCAATGTTTCTAAACATTCTCTATAGGATTCAGGTCCGGACTCGATGCTGGTGCAGGTATGGTCTTCACACTGTGATCATTCAACCACTGCATAGTTGATCGACTGGTGTGTTTGGCGTCATTATCCTTAAAAATAAACATTATATATATTTTATGAAGTCAACCATACAATTTGAATACATGAATTATTCCGCACATGGACATGCATTTTAGCCTAACAATATTCAGTTATACACGGAAGAAATGTTCTACTGTATCCCTAGGACTAATTGCTTTGGATATCGGGTGAAATAAAATCATTAGATACACATTTGACTCAAAAACATTAAATATTATTTATAACAAACTTATTGTCCCATGTATTCATATATTTTAGGTAAATTGGGCAAAAATGGAACTCCACAAACACTAGCAATCTTGACGAATTAATATTCTCCGCCAAATGAAAATATATCCTTTAGTTGCAATCAGTTAAAGGCCAAGGGTACAACTCTGAACAAACCAAATCATCCTTACGAAACTTATGCAAGAACCACAGAAGAATGATGATACACATTTAATTGTAATCACATTAAATTCCATACAACAGCGCAGACAAACAACATTCTCAATTTCAATCAATTTAATGGTCATAAAACTAGAGCTGAATCAACAAAACTTTCAAGTGTACCAACACAAAATGATACTAAAAATTATTATTAAATTTTATGTCCTTTCATTCAATAGTTATTCAGAAACAGCTCATGGCAGAAAATACTGGAGCTTTGTCACAGACAAGACATAAACTCCCACACGCTGCACTGAAACATACTATTTTGAATGCTCTTTTTTCAGGAAACAAAAGAAGCTAAGCTATGTTTAAGAATTATTATGCCATAATCATTAATGGCCATTTTGACCATTGAACTCATGAATTCTTTTGCATGACACACCATCCAATGACTGAAAAAAAAATTAATGTACTGAGTCATTTTCAAATCGCACAATGAATTACATAGTTATGGCCCAGACAAGATCATTTATGACTGTTTTTGACCTTTGAACTCAAAGTGTGACCCTGATGATATCGATGTTAATCTTTTGCATGACACACTGTCCAATATTGTGAAAAAAATGTATTTTAAAATCACATTGTATGACATATTTATGGCCCGGGCAAGTTTATTTATGGCCATTTTTGACCTTTTAACTCAAAGTGTGACTTTGACTTGGAGATATCGATGCACTCCTTTCGCATGATACACTGCTAATGATGGTAAACAAATGTTAAAGTCATTTTACAAACTAAAAATAAATGACATAGTAATGGTCTGGACAAATATTTGGTTTAAAACGCACTAAGTGACCCTGTGCCCTAGTTTTTGACCTGGCATGACCCATATTCAAACTTGACCTAGACATCATCTAGATGCAACTTCTGACTAAGTTTGGTGAAGATCAGCTGGAGTTTTCTGGACAGACTGACCAACCAACAAAGTGACTCCTATATAGTCCCCGTTACCAATGATGAAGGGTGTATTATTACTCAATTTCAATATGTTGTTAATATGATATCAAACTTTTTTTAAATTGAAAACAAGTCACAGTTGGCTTAAGGAAATGGTCAGATATTTTATTCCTCCAAAACAGTGTAAAAATCATGTGACGATGTCATTTAATACATCACTTATTATATCTCTACAATATTTTTACAGTACAAACATATAATCCATATAATATAAAAATGCTATTCTGTTACATTAATAATTGATTATTGATGGGAAAACTATATACCTGATAAAGTCGAAATCCATTTGGATAGTTTCTGTTGGCAAATAGTAAGAGACTTGATTTCATTATTTGCTGGTATGAGTCCATTATGCCAGTGAAAACACAACAGCGTGTTGGTCCATCCAACATGCCTCCTCACATGTGCACCTGAAATTCAGCATGGGACCATGATCATGTTGGCTTTAAAAACTATGATTTATTGTGCAAAAGGTAAAGAGAAAGAAGTGAATTTATATCAAGTCGCTGTGTCATGACAAAGTTACGAGCCTTACCATAAAATGATACACTATTGTTTCCTTCGACCTCAGTGTGACATTGACCTTTGTTATAACCACTCACCTCTTTGGCATGACACATTGTTTTATGATTGTGAACATTTATGGTAAGTTATTTGACATTCAGCTTGCTAACGAAAGATTAATAAGCTGGACAAGAAAATAACACCCTTTTTCAACCGACAAGTGTTAAACCTTGAGATTAAAGACAGTATATCATCTTGCTCATGACACATTGCCTCATTTTGGTGAATATCATGTTTGTCAAGTGATTTCAAATTAACCAAAGAATGACAAAGTTACAAGCTGGACAAGAAAATAATACCCAATTTTTGAAATCACAATCTATGACATTTGACATAGCCAAACAATTCTTTCGCATGGCATGCCCTCTCATGATTGCGAACGAACCCATTTCAAATTTATGACAGAGTAACACTCCAGATAAACATAATCTGGATGGAAGACAAACCATATGACGGACGCACATATACCATTATACAATTGTGACCATAAATTGAATTCCGATGAGTTCACCGCATTGAGCAAAACAGTTTGCAAATAAAGTAATAGCTTATCAAGTGAATTATATATGATTTTCATACATCAAAATACCGAATATCTCATAAAAACAAGGCATTTTGTTTTTATTGAAGATATGATATTGCAACAATAAGTACTTAACCATTTTCAGAAAAAATATGCGATCACAACTGATATGGAACATTTGAGGTGTTCAATAAAAGAATGGTGCAGTGTTAGTGTATGTTTCATGATACAACAAACCAAATATATTTTCAGAATGTCACATGTATACATAATTAAGTTGTGTATTTATTATTGATAAGCAAAAATAGCCTGCAAAGGACATATGTACATGTAAGTACATGTACATATCAATCATTCCATCTGACAGACTTTAAATTTAATAATGTGTCGGTCTGAACAATTTCCTGTCAGTCTGTTAAAGCAAATAAATGTTCGATACTATAAGAACGAGGAATTGTTTTAGTTATTATTTTTAATTATATTACATAATGTAGTATGTGTCTTATGCATCTTTACATGAAGACTATGTTCTATTTTCTTTAACAACTACATGTAATACATTAGCAACTGAATTTTTTGTCAGTCAATCAGACTGACAAAAAAGTGACATGCTTTGGTCTTTTGTCAGTCCTGCATCAAAAATTTCACATGTATTGTGGTACACAGGTTTCAAAATTTAATTAATCACCCTCTCAAAGACCTAAAAGACCATTTAATAAAATAGCAGGTAAAAAAATATCACAAACCTTCAAGGCATGCTTTGGCTTTGGACACTTCCTTTGAAGACTGGCCAATGATGAACTTCTCTTATAGAACTGGAAAGAGCCGCTTGCTGACATCTCTATTGATGTCTCATCTGTAATACATATTCAGAGATACACATGTACATAATAAAACCTATAGTTATGATACATGTACCATTAGGTAAGCAAATTGACATTTATATGATGTGTATGCAAAGAATTCAAATTAAGCTAATACTCCTTCAATCATCCAGTTGCTGGCATTTAAAAAAGTATAAATATGAACAAACCAACTCATCTCAAAGAAACGTGTTAGCGAACCACTACAATAATGCAAATGTGACATCCATAACGTTAAGTTACACAATAGGATTCTATACAGCAGATTCAGAAAGACACAATCCAACAATTTTAAGTCAATTAGGACCTACTAGACTTAATCCCAACACAACTTAAGAGCACTTTTACATTAAAATAATACACACATATCTTAAATTTCATGAAATTTCTTACAATAGTAACAATTAAAATAAAAACAGCAGCCCCAGGAGAGATAACATTCCTTATAATTTAAATCAATTCAAGGGCCATTGCTGCTTTTAAGTTACCAAGTTCATCTTGATAAAACTTCAATGCTAGTACAAACATTTAAAGGTCAGGGATGGAAAATCGTGTTTGCCCGTGAGCCCAGGGCAAGCCGATTTCGGCCTGAGCAACTCAATTTTAAACGTTGGTGATAAACCAATCGCTGCAGTCTCATAAGCAGTCAGCAACGGTTTATTGCACGTCACACAAAGAATCAAACACTTGTTTACAGCGGATTTAAGACGCGTCCGCAATTAATGAGGGTGGTCAATTTTAGAAACTGTTAGTGAAAACATCGCAAAACAATTTAAGAGACTTGAGGCCTGTTATGTACATATAGATCGATTATCTGTGTCATTGTGGTATCAATGTTATAGCAGTTTCTTTGTTTTGTCTGCTTTATAATTGGTCTTTGATATACAGATATTGTTTGATTCCGTGCATGTTTGTAAGCTATTATCGCGTCGACAACGATAACAAACATTCGTAATGACTACCACAGATTGATAATACGGGCAAAAGCCCGCGAAGCGGACGTTGACCGTTCATACATTTGGAAATTTAGACCATAAAATTACATAAGAATACCATACCAAAAACATTTGCCACGCGACATATATTTTCGCGATGCTATTTATGACCTTGAAAAAATCAAGAACACTTTGACATATGCTAAATCACATGTGTATACATACCTCAGGAAAAAATATATCAATGACATCATAATTGTTTAGCGAATTGCACTAAATATTCTCGCATTATTTGTTTTTCTTTGCAACCGTTCCAGAATTAAGTCATTACTCAATTATCTCCCCTGAATGCTCTTCTTCAATGGGTATAAGCCGAAGACTGGTTCACTACAAATAGTGACAGTCTTTACCAAACACAATTTAGGTGAACATAACCCGTCTTTAATATATTGCCGAATCTCAGATTTCTGTCGAATTTATTTGCTTTGATCTTTTCGATATCTTATTGTTATTACTATCCTGACAAATCACAAACGCTTGTTAAAAAATTATTTGTTTTAAACATTATAGTTGGCATCTCTATTCTTCCAGTATTATCGCGGTATTTCAATTACGACACCCTACTGTTTATTTGTCAGAATTTGTGACGCATTTTCCATTCGCTCTCTGAAAGAAGTTTTACGTGTGATCATGAGCAATATTCTGGTAAGTTGTCGTTGTTATCCACCAGAAACACATTTTTTCACAAAATTTAAAGATATTCCGATCTAACTTTTTAGTCTTTTAGCTTTAATTTTTAACGTATTTACACCTGCTCGCACTTTACCGATATCCCAAAAGGTTACATATCACTATACTTAGTTTAGGCCTAAAACCACAAAATCCGATACTGTTGGATTTTCGTACCACAATCTTACGTAAAAAATCTTCCAGATTCGAAAACAACAAAAAACAAGACATTTATAAATTGTCTGCATTATTGATCAAATTTTAAGATGTTTGTTGGTTTTCCGTTTTTAGAAGCTGTTCTGCCAAGGCAAGAGCTGGGCATCATACAAGCCATTCTATCCAGCAAAACTGACAGTTTTGGTTTACAGAAATCAACAAAAGAGGGATTACTGAACTATCAAAATTTCCAAGCTATACACACAGTTATTATCTGTGGTGATCTTTATTGGTTCTGTTTGTTTACTTGGATGGAACATGTGTGAACTTTTATAAAACTTTAAAAAGTCTATATATGACTATCTATAAACAAAAATCAGCTATGGTATAATAAGATCAGATGTGCAAACAATGTCAAAGGGTTGTTAAATTAACAATTTGAAGGCAATTATGCTGAAAAAATATGAAAGTTCCCATGCAAATTTTGTCTGTATATCGACAAGTGTCTGCCGATAATTGTCAAACTAGTAATACAAAACTTACCACAAGTATGTAAAAGCACTAAGTACCTGTGATCATTTTTAGTAAGATAGTGTAATTCTAAACAGTAGCAAATAGCTTGTTTAGTAAATGCATAATGCAATTAATATGATTTCCGTTCTATTGTGTAATTAATAAATTGGTTGTTACTTGTTAATCCATGATAAATGTTTTGTGGCTAGTACAAAACCAGCAATGTTCATTTTGTAAAAGGTAATACAATAACACCACTTTGTAATTTCGTATACGTAAATATTCTTGATATGTAGGTTGATGACAGTGTTTAAGTTTTACTTATTTTGTAACTATTATTTTATGTGCAAATAAATGATGTGAAGTATTTTGTATCTCCACACAATACCACATACCGTTTTATATATGTACTGTGTTATGTGTTATTTGAATGTTTAAATAAAAAAATATGGATGATATAACATGATGCATTCTAATATTTGCATTCAAATTGTAACTATAGAGCTAAGTGTTTGCAGTTTAGACTGTGATTTTAGAATTGCTACAAAATGGCTAGTTTTTTAGTGGCGACAAAATTGAAAACTATTCAACAATAGTGGCGAACGAAAATTAGAAACCTGCTAGATACCTGTATTTATTAAATATTTTAATTGCGAAACAAGTATGTTGTTATGCTGTTACACATAATTATACATTGATAATAAATAAGAAGACAACTAGTGGTGTTAACGTTTCCCAACAGTAGAAATCATTCTTCTGATGAAGTCAGTGATATACAGACGAAAGCTACAGGTATGGCTTTCAATACGGAGTGTGTGTTATTTGACAGTCTAAAACTTATTGAATTAAAAAAATGCTGTCAAACTTGTTAATCAAAATTGATTTGACACATCACATGATTTTTATTATGTTAAATCAGTGTACTGTATGCTAAATGCAACTGCTTTAGCAAGCTGTCAAGTCGAATTGAGACATTTGATGAAACAAACTGTTTCCTGGGTAGGACCAGAACTTAGTGTCTATATGACGTACCATGACGTCGAAAGTCTACAAGACCTACTAGGTCGAACGAGAAATGTACTTTGACGTACAATTTTCACCGACCCTTGAGTGTTAGCCAATCAGAAGACACCTTACGTCTGTTGCTTTTAGAGATATTTGACATTGAACATTATTATTATTTATACCGAATTATGCGACTATCGACCGCTTACTCATAGATATTGTGCGTATTTATTAAACATTATTATTATAATAATTTATACCAAATTATGCGACTATCGACCGCTAACTTATAGGTATTGTGCGTATTTATTGACCTGGCGTGGCGGAATTAACCTCTGACTTATGCAAGTTATGGTTATCACAAAATACGACCAACGGGGAGGTTATAATACATTATTTATACCGTTAATGCTTGGTAACTGTTTGGTTACCGTTGGGAATTTCCTACACAGTAATGCGCTGGACGGTCGTGATACTCCGCCCCGCATGATCAATAAATACTCACAATATGCTGAATAATTTTAATTTTAAAATGGTAACAATTGAATCATCTTCAAATGTGTATATAATCTATTTCAATGCATTAAATACTTGAAACTTCTGTGTTGTTTTTTTGCCATTCTGATATTTTTATTCATTTTGTCCTCAATTAAAAAAGAAATTCTAAACATTTATTATGAATAAATCTGAAGGAAAAGCGGCTCAAGAGACTAGTGTTTTGATTGGCTGTTCAGAAAATGTGTATGTAGAAGTACAAACATGTATGTCGAAGTACAAATTGTACTTTGATGTACAAATATATACTTCGAAGTGTATTTTATATTTATGTCGACGTACAATTATTGTACTTGGACGTACATTTCTCTTTTTAACTTGTAGGTCTTCTTGACTTTCAACCCAAATGGTACGCCATAGTATGTCTTTAGGGTTATCTAAAGAATGCTCCCACTTAAGGGATCAATACAGAGACCTCCCAGTGACTAAGCCAGTTAGCAGACACCCGATCCACTATACCACAGACACCGAACCAGCTATAAATTCCTGTGGCTAGAAAACAAAAAAAAAATAAGATGCTAGATCTGTAAGCTTCGAACATGTAACTCGTTTTAAGATTAATTTTTTGGATGCATTACTTAATTATTGCAACAATTATTATATTTTGAACACAATCATGTCCATATATTTATTAAAAATACATGGTAATCAAAAAAACTTAAAAAGCTTTTGCCCGTAAATTAGGTAGCACCTATAATCATATTAGTTGACACCGATGAAAAAAATGTCTGATAAAAATGCACACAAAACAACAACATAGCAAACGATACAATCAATTGAGTGAACTTGTATGTTCCGTTTAAAAAAAAAAGGGAACATACAATGCCTAAGGTATATAATGCCTAAGGTATATATTATAACATAATTTTCCATGGTTTCGGATATACATTTTCAGATACTTTTTCCAGATTTAAACCAGACCAATTGATGTTGTGGGAATATATAATCCCTATCATGACATTATGTCAAAGAGACCTTGTATACTAATTACTATACACACTAGAAATTGTTTTAAATTGTTATCATTACAATCATTCCTTTAAAAATAACATCTAGGAATTCTTCTCTTGTCCGCAACATTTCTAATGCAAAATGCCTCCTCTTAGAACAATTGTTGGCGCTTATCAGTTGGCAATAATACGCTTGTTTTAGGTCCACCCAAGGTTTTTCCTTATTATTTTAACTGTTGCAATGGACAAACTAACACCGAAAACGTGGCAGATTTTGTCTTTCTCCTCAGATGCAGTTAGTTCGTAATTTGGTCTGTACAAAAAAATCACAAACTCATAAAATTCCTTTTTCACCTTAATTGTTCGGTGGGTGGGGCGCTGTTGTTCCGAACGCAGTCTCGCGATTATTTTTCTAATTCCTCTGTCCGTAATTGAATAAGAATGTTCCAATCTCAATCACCACTGAACTGTATCCATCAGAAAACAACTTCTTTATTTTTGATAGTAAAAACCTCGGAGTTCTGTAAGGCATTTTAGAAGAAAACGTTTGGACTTAAGGGAGAGTTTTCTTCGTTGTTGTTGTTAAACTAACTTCCGCTTAATGCTTGATTTTCTTTTAACTAAAGCGATTAAAACATCCAAGGATACTTTGCACTATGAGAAGAGTGATAACTTCAGTTTATTGAGGTCTTTAACATTTGAAATTTTATATAAAAGATATTTATATTATACGCACATTTAGGAACGAAGTTAAGATGGCCGCGTTTACTGTAGCTTTTTATAGTACTGCGCATGCGTACGGCTGAAAAGGCGGAGTCATTATCGCGAGCTACGCTAGCGTTAATAAACCCGCCTTTTCAGCCCTTCGCATGGTAATACTATCAAAAGCTTACATTCTTAACCCCACCTTTTCACCCGTACGCACGTGCAGAGTGCTAGCATCCCTTATTATCCCAAACAATCCCTAAAAAAACCTAGTAGGGATTGTTAAGGATTAATCCCTAAAAAAACAGATTGTTAGAGATAAATCCCCCAAAATAGTCATCCCTATGCAGCCCCTTATTTGCGGAACAAAATCCCTAACCCCACTGTAGTAGTAGTAGAAGTAGTAGTAGTAGTAGTAGTAGTAGTAGTAGTAGTAGTAGTAGTAGTAGTAGTAGTAGTAGTAGTAGTAGTAGTAGTAGTAGTAGTTGAAGTTTGTTCACACCTAAAATTTGCCTATTATGTCAACAGTCTGTACCTAGGCTAAAATTGTTTAGATGTTAAAACCTAAGGAGCACATACCGTTGAAATGACCTTTACTTAGCAACACCATGGTGCCATATCTTCATAGTGTTGACTGTTGATGCTATCATCCAATGAAATTGCACAGTTCGGTTGACTTGTCCATTTGCATTTAAAATGCGTTCGCTACAAGTAAAATCGAGAAATTGTCTATTTCTGTTGTGATTAACTAAATGTATTTTTAACATATGTATACTTTGTCAAAATGCTGAACAACGCCTATTGATTGTTGCAATGTGTCAGCGACTATGCGACCATACCCGATCGGCGATCTCGTCTCGCGACCCGGGCGAGAGTCGCCCGTAGAGGATCATATATTTAAACGCTCGATTGGCAACAATAGGCGTCTTCATAAAACGTCATCGATTACAAAGGCCATACTGTAGATTCTTTCTTTTTGCACACCAGATGCTCATAACCCATCTTCATTTGATGCCGAGTTTTGTATTGGAGTAGTGCGGATAAAGATCAGCAAGTTTGCGATTCAACAACACACAACAATAACTTGCTTCTGCAAGAACTAGCTTACGATAATACACGTCTGTCTACAGACTTTAGGATTTTTACTTACAGTACAGCTCACGCAAAACCAACAAATTCCGCGATCCGCGGAGTTTGACGACATCAATTGTTCGCGGAGTCGACTCGGCATCGACCATCTGGTCGCCGAGTCGCCTTGTCTGTTCGCCGAGACACGCCGCGGCAAGCCTCGGCATGATGCCGAGGAAATTGTTGGTGATATGACGCTGAGTCACTCGGCGAACAATCTTATAAACAATAATTTACCTGGGATAGAAACTGATTACAAGTTCCGAAATCATGATGTTTATTAAATGTAGATTAACTACGTTCGGACAATTCCTCTAAATAAAATATAATTTAAATACACTGTATCGTTACCGTTACGCTGTTTCAGTTCCTTCATAACTGAAACAATTAGTGTATTGTATACTGACTGCAGTTTCTTGGGAAAACAGGGCTTAATGCATATGCATAAATTGTCAACCCAGTACCAGAGACTGTCTTTAAACGTAAAACACCATAAAATCAGAAAGTGTCGTCCTTGATTAGCTTGTGCGAACTGCACTGGCTAATCAGTGTGCACAGGACACCACTTATTGGACATACATAAGGCCCCGTTTTCCCTGAACGCAGCCAATATGTACATATTTCAATGACAAACTGGCCAATTTCGTCGCACAGGCTGTTAAACACTATTGATTACATACACACACTCACTGTCTGCAGTGTACCAGTGGTGAAGCATAAACAGGCTAATCAGTGTGCATAAGCAGATGCGGTGGTCATCGTTCTTAGGGTAGTTAAGAGCAGACCGACTTGCAAAAATAGCTCTTAACCTTAATTGTTCGCAAGCGAACAACTAACAAGAGAGGTGTTTGTCAGAAACAAAATGCCCCCTTCTGCGCCGCTTTGAAGCCATATATTTGATCTTTGACCTTGAAGGATGACCTTGCCCTTTGACCACACAAAATGTGCAGCTCCATGAGATACACATGCATGCCAAATATCAAGTTTCTATCTTCAATATTGCAAAAGTTATGACCAATGATAAAGTGTTCGGACGGACGGACGAACTGACGGACGGACAGACAGACAGACAGACGGACGGCTTGACAGTTCAAAAACTACATGCCACTCTTCGGGGGCATAAAAAAAAACACGTACGTATGCCAAATACTGCTTTTCACAGAACATTATTGTATTTCAGCTAATAGAACCACATATATCTCAGACACGTGAAGTATGATATGCAAATGATGATGATGATGATGAAAATGACGACGACGACCACGACGCCGCCGCCGCCCCGCCACCGCCGCCGATGCTGCTGCTGCTGCTGCTGATGATGATGATGATGATGCTGATTATGTTCAATATCACGACCGCATTTGAACATAGATGTAGAAGTGGACCGCTAATCATAAGAACTGACGTGTATACATGTACATCGAACAAGCATAATAGGCTTCAATTTAAACGAGTGTTCTGATTAAAAATAAGTAGCTTTTCTTCACATGGACTGGGTATTAAAGATAAAGACCGCAGGAGCACATCGGCAATCGAAATAGCGCTATTTCTGTAACCCGCAAATTCATGTGTTGAACATTACCTTAAGAAAATAAGAACACTGTCATTACATTATTCTTACAAAATTCCTTGCGTGTCATGAATTACCAAAAGGTTGTAATAGTAACACCATTATACGTTTGCCTTACATATACGTATCGAAGGCAATGATACGTGAAGTTTTCAGTGGTAAACCTTTATCATGATTTTTGGCAAAATATGCATTGAAAAATTTGGCATTTATACCTGCTCTAACTGCTACACTTAAAATGATCGCATTACCAAAAAGCTTTAAAATAACGACGAAAATGATCACCTGAACACTATTTTAGACTTAAATAATCAATTTACATAATCGCGCCTGTAACTTAAGAAGCCTCTCCAAGCAAATATTCAGCAATCAATACAACCATGACCTACTTAAATACAATGGCTGTTTATACAAGTTAACATGTAATATAATGTGATTCACATAACTACTAAAAAACACACTATGGCGCATAGGCGTTTGCAAGTAACAGGATTAAAGATCTTAACAACAATGTAAAGCGTGTTGTTCATGTATGTTCCTTATTCTTGATCATACAAATAGTTGTCTGAAAAGGCTTGATGTATAATACAATGCATATTGCAAAACATTTACAATGGCAGGGAAATAATATGATCGGAAGAAACACGTATTAAATATCCTTGCATAATGACACATCCGACCACCATGGCATGCACCTGTTTGTTCTTAAGTGTTAATATTCTCTTGGTTAGTCGTTGGAAATTCTACACATTCGATACTTATCTTCCTGTTGTCATGGACAATTAAGAAACTATATTCAGCCTGCTGGTAAGCAAAATATATTAATGTAGAGCAGGCTTGGCTGGGATATTGATTTTATCAGACCGCCATTCCCGGGCGTTGTATCAGATTGCAAAGATACAATACGTATTCAAACGTTTGTTTGAAAACTAACGGCGCACTGTCATGTTTTCAGCGCTAACATGCACGTAGGCCATGCTTAAGTACGGTATACCTTTCCACAATGAAATTGAGGCCTTGACATAAATTATTGCATTTTTAAGAGGGTTTTAACATGCAATTTAGTTGCAGTTTCGTAACATGTAACCGCTGCGTGTAATATGATCCGCGGGAAAAAAACTAGGCCTGTTAAAGGGAGATTACACATTTGAATGAAATAAGAAAACGAATGAGGTGTATTGCCAATATATGAAGGTGTGTCCCCCATTTATATGTGGTACTATATTTTGTGCTTTATTATTCACATATCCATAATACTTATAATGAGTTTATGGAAAAGACGATTATATAAAGTACAACATGGTAGATAATAAGACGAGACTTAATGTCATTTGCAGTACATAGGATATGCACTTTTTTATTAAAAAAACAAACATAATAAAATGCAACATGAATTCAAAACCATAAATATATATAATAAAAATATGTTATTTGTTTCAATTATACAATTAATCGATTTTATGATGCTTGTTTCAAACAGAAAATGATAACTGATCGCACTTAATAAAATAACTCATCCTATTACGTGTATATCCCAGTAAACCATGTCTCGTAGGAAAAGAATATAAATACACATCTAAAAACTTTAAGTGTATTATCAATAACGTAAATAATGGCCAGTTTGTAGGGGAATTTTCTTTTCTTTATTTAAGAGTGTGCAAATCTAGTATCAGTTTAACGATCGGTATGTCCAGTTCCAAAAATTGGAATAACAAATATATATCAAGCATTTGTGTTACACACGGAAGTTTTATACATAAAAGTCAGCTATGTCTGCCCGACTTAAGTTATTCATTGAAAATAATTGGCATTGCAAATAATTATGTTCTTCCCATTTCACAAAATTTTAAAACAGCAAGCCCAAAAATTAAAGAACGTACTTGCAAACCTATTTTATCATATACAAAAACAAGCTTTGCAGGGGTATCGATTGCAACAGGCCGGGATTTTTCAAAGCCGTATCAGATTTCACAAGTACAATTTAAACTTATGAGGTGTTCGCCATGGGTCTTATAAATATTGGGTGTATTAACATAAACGAAATATCAAGCGCACAAGCACTCCCGTTCATCATGTTTAAGGTACACGATCTTCAACAATAGACAAATACATACTAGTAATACATGCCATGGCCAAAACGTCCCAACAATATATACCAGAGTGCAAGCTTCATTTTTATATTATAACGGGTATTTGAACATAACATTCATACTTTGGGATTTTTTACAAGTTTAAGATTTATAAAAAATATGTTATGTTAAAGGTTTAATAATCGTACGGTCAAATAAAACATCATATCAAATCGCTGAAGGCACTGAAGTTGTTCGCTATTGCATAATCTTAGTTTTCAAAATTATGTTATAGCTTTTTATACCGCAAGTTTGAAATGCACACAAACCATTCAAATTTATAAAGAGTGTGTCGCAAAGCACAGGTTGAGATGTGGGTGCACTGTTTATCCTCATATTAATGTTATAGAGATAACTTAGACAAAGCAACAACAATAGGTCTCTCTTTTTTCGCAGATGGTTGATGCACTGGCAGCCATCTTTAGAATTTTGGTTGCCTTGCTAAAGAATAACAAGCCTAGAATCATGTACATGTTGTGAAATGTGTATCTAATACTTCATTTATTTTCTTTAAATTATTGAGCAACAATTTTGCCGACATGACAGACTCTTAATGCATCATGTCTTGTTGTGAGCCGGAATTGAATCATTTCCTATGCCTAATTGATCCACAGTCGCCAATTTGTATTCTATGTTTAATTGGATTCTTTTTTAAGCTTCGAAAAAGCTAGTTGCCCTGCTGTTTAGCCCAACTGTAACCAACTTTTTAAATTGAATTTGCTGGGCTGAAATCTACTGGCCCCAGGCTAACAGGCAACAACAAAACATGTAAGTTATTCATGATATAATATCTGACAGTGTATTGAACTCATTCAATTTGCAAGTCTGAAGACATTAAAGGGACCTTTTCACATTTTGGTAAATTGACAAAATTAAAAGATTTAATAATTTGGAGAGTTCTGTTGCTGTCTTTATATTTTTTCATACTATGAGGATTGCTTATATAGAGTATAAAATACATCTCTCATTTTATGAGCACGGATGGTCGAGTGGTCTGAACGATAGACTTTTATTCCAGGGGTCAGTGGTTCGAGACCACTTGAGGGTTACGTTTTTGGTTCTTTATTTTTGTTCTTGTTTTTAAATGGAGCTTTTAAGATCCAATGTTTACATTTATCATTATTTAGCATTTAATGACAAACTGTAAAAAAGTCCCTTTTAGATGTTTACTAAAATGCCACAAGGTAAAAAAGTAGAACTCATTTGTTGTGTATTTGCTTTAAAAGTGATTTTGTTTATTTGCCTTGTTAGCGAGGTTACTTTGAAGTTATTATCACTTTTATCCTTCTTTAATAATAAGATAATTTAAGCTTCATTTTGAGAAAACAGGGCTTAATGCATATGCATTAATTGTCATCCCAGTACCAGAGACTGTCTTTTAACGAAAAACCCCATAAATCAGAAAGTGTCGTCCATGATTATCTTGTGCGCTTTGCACAGGCTAATCAGTGTGCAAAGGACACCACTTATTTGACATGCATTAAGTCCCGTTTTCCCTGAAAGCAGCAAATATGTACAGATTTCAATGACAAACTGACCAATGTCGTCGCACAAGCTGTTGAACACTTTCGATTACATACAAACACTAACTCTTACAGTCTGCAGTGTACCAGTGGTGAAGTATAAACTGGCTAATCAGTGTGCACAGGCAGATGCGGTGGTCATCGTTCTTAGCGTAGTTAAGAGCAAACCGACTTGAAAAACTTGCTCTTAACCTTAGTTCTTTGCAA